>NW_010555426.1:0-6556 GCF_000687285.1 Phaethon lepturus | reverse complement strand
CATATGTTGGAGGGGGGCGGGGGGGGATCTCTTTTCTTTCTTGGAAAAGAGATTTTATATTTGGTTTGCTCTTGGCCACCACAATGAAACCTGCATGCATTCAGGTATACTTACGTATATCAGGTTAATACTTTACTTGTAGAGAAAAATTATTTTCGCTCCTTAACAGCTGAAGTGATCGATATATATCTTCATTTCAAAATCCTAAAATGAGTGTACTATAAGTGGTCACAGGGTGGTATTCCACAACGCAGACACCAAACTAGCACAAAGAGGTACAGTTTTACTGAAGGGGAATCGTTTGCTATTGCAGTTATCCTTATTCTACCTAGTGCTTGGTACTAAGTCATGGTATTGTGCAGCGTAGGCACAACAAACACTATTAATTATCTTCAAAATGCTTTGGTCAGTTCATAATTAAATACCAAATCAAAAGAGGTAAAGCTAAGTTGTTTATATTCCTCTATCTGCCATTTAGCTCACAGTCCCCACATTTTGTTGTTTTTCAAAACTACATTCAGAAGTTATTAAGTTTTGTATTGGGATCATTATATGGAATGCTAGATTCAACAGGCATTTAGACAGGATGTTAGATAATTGGTGTTGACCAATTTCATCTAAAATGCAGTCATTTTCTAGCTCTTTTCAGATATAATCTATGACACGTTATTTAACATGGGAGAGGTGTTAGTGTTTAGGAGTTGAGATTAAAAACTCTGACAAGAATTGGTGCACTCCTCATAAGTCTGTTGTTTTAACCAGAAAGATGCATTGAGCAAGTTCAGGGCTGAAGAACATTGAATGCTGGTTGGAGAGAACGTAACTGGAAGTTTGCCTTCAGTATCCTATGAGTTCAGTGCCAGAGTCATCAGTGATATTGTTCAGTGTAAGGTCACCAAATTTTGGTCAACTTCGAATGGTCCCATGTAGCAGAAACCATGACTAGAGGATGGTACAGGGGCTTTTCCAACTACGATCACCTTATAATGACAAGGGAGAAACAGCTGATATAAAAGTCCCTATGGCCTTGTTCTGAACCCTGGAAATGCCTTTTGCTCTGGAATTATTTTTAGAAAGCCAAATACAAAGTCTTCATTGATAAGGGTGCAGGAAGGGAGATCAGGCATGTCAGTATGTAATTTAGAAAGACAGGCACGGGGTAGAGATAGAAATTAGAAGTATGTTTGGCAGATTGCTGAGTTAAACCCCACAGCTGAAACACTGCACACATTTACTATCCGTCTTTCCCCAGTAAAGAAACCACAACTTCATTGTGACTGAGGTAGAATATAGTGCCATAATCCATCCTAGTGAACCTGCTGTCTAATGTTGTCCTCAGATAACGCCAAACCTCAAGAACTTCTCCTAAATTTGCCCATGCAAAATTTCAGTTGAGTAGTAGTGTAAATAAAGAACACACTATGCTGTGTTAATATCAGTGTATAGAAATATAAAGCATGTGATACCATAAGCACTGTTTTCTAATAGTTAAACTACACTTCCCTCCACAAACAATTTCCAGTTGGCTGAGTATGTCTCGTGATTGTACATATTTTGTTGCCTATTTACTCGATAAACCTATTCATATAAATTGGCTGTACATGGAACTATGGCAGCTCAGAAAGAACTTTGCAGGATCAGCAAAAAAAGGGTTAATAGTATTAATGACATTTCAGAGAACACAGTTTCTTGACTAGACATACAGTAATGCGATTTTTACTGAGCTTCAGTATCCCTTAGCCGCGAACGCGGCCCTGCCTTCATGTTCCCATTTATAACCTGTCGCATGGTGCCCCACGGTGGCTGCTTGCCTTCTGTTACATTTGCTCCAGCCAGCAAGAGCTCAGTTCATTTTGATTACTCCTAAAGAAAATATTTACCCCGGTTCATGATTATATATTTGCTAGTAGTCAAAATTCAAGCGTAAAACAATATTTGCCAACTACTGACTGTTTCTAGTTCCATGCAACGAGGGATTACAGGTCCCTCCAGCTAGTTACTTGAAGTTGATGCCATCCTGCTTTTCAAAATGTAATTAAATAAAAAAATCTAGCTGTTACAATGTTTCTTTTATGAGTTTTTTTTTCATCTATTTCATTATTAAAATGAAACATTTTAACATCAGCTGTATTTATCAACAATTAGAATGCGCGATCCGTGGTTCATTTTGCTTTGTACACTTTTTTAGGCTATAATGTGCCAATTAATTTGGGGTTTGGTCGTAATTAGTTTCTAGCAAATTTCCATTTCACTTCATTAAGTGAAATGCAGCTTCTGTGCCACAACCAATGGTAAAAAAACATTTAAGAAAAGATATTATAACCAAATTGTTTATTTCACATAAACATTTGTATGACTTCTGGATTTTCCTGAAATGTTTCAAAGCCTGGGTTTTCTTTCCACATATATTTCCCCATCAAACAATATTTATCAACCTGTTTTCATTAGAGGAAATGGGTGTTGATAGGCTGTGACTTATCAAACCTTTGGGTGGGAAAGCTGCCACCCTGAGTACCCACAGCTCCTGTTGATCTCGTCTTGATGAAATAATTAGTGAGATGAGGAGAGGGTGTGTTAATTTGGTTAATTTCCAGAAGGCGGCTTTCGCTGCTGCAAGGTACCTAGGTGCCTATGTGATTAGGATATATAAACGTCTAAAATAAATAAGTGATAGGATTACAGTGGCTTCATGTTTGCACAGGTGTCTCAGCCTGAGAAGTCCCATGAAATGCAATTTTGGGCAATGCAATCTATTGAAGATTGCTTAAGAAGAGAACGGTTAGATGGTCCATTCTTGCAAAGAAATATTTTTAAATACATAACTAAAAGATTGTAAAAATATCAGTACGCACAGTTGTTGGTCTATGTGTTGATAACTTGTAGTTACACCACGTGCCTAGAATATCTTGTTTCTATTTTCAGCTTGTCTAAACATGACTGTAGGCATAATCAAATATTTACTTGAAAAATAGCTATTGTGGTTTAAGCAGTTACCACCTTCTATCTGTTCGCTACAGTCCCACTCAGCTGAACTGTATTGAGCTACTATGTGTATTATGCTGAACCATTTTGGTGCAAAAATAAAAAATTATTCTTTACTATGGATGTCTTGTGGGGAAAAAATGACTGCTCCATATATCTTTGGGCCTGTTATTTTATGTTTTAGTTTCTAATTTTGGACTTTTTTTTTATACATCAAAATTTGGGTCAGATACTCAGTTCCGTTGCCTTGAGTCCAAAGATTTCAGCCTGAATTGTTTGCTTTGCAGTTTATAAACATCAATATGTTAAAACCGTGTTTACTACCAAGAGTGTGGTAATTAATAAGAACTTAATTAAAATACTAAAAAATTAAAAAACTACATTTTTAATCCAATTTCATGACTGCTGAATCCAGACATTTTAATATGATGTTCATAAACATACTTGTATACCAATATATGGGAGTGAGAAAGCTTGTAGTATTTTGACATAATTCAGATTTTACTGGCACTTTTTAAATCAAAATATTTATTAAAAACTCAACAACTGCTTATTTTAAAGCAGCAGTCCAAATCCAAGACTAACACTACATGGACATCAAAACTGAGGATGTCAGAGAATGATTAACAATTACATGTAAGCAGAGGATGATTTTCATGCTCCACATTGTTCCTTAACTTAATTTTTGACTTTCTATTATTAAATAAAACTGCTCATCAGATTCTCTTTATTTATAAAATTTCATGTTTATTTTGGAAAGGAAAATTCAAGTTCTGAAGTTGGTGATTCCCATTATTTTGCCAAACAGACCCTTACCAGCTTTCAGACTTTCTCATGGGCTATCATGCACCTTTATTGTCAAACCCATTGCCAAAAATCCTGTCAAGTTATGTCATTCTGTGGCCTCAGCAGGGCCACAGCCTGAGAGCCCTTGGCCCCTGCCAGGTAGCCATGCTTCCCTGTGTGCGCTGCTCTCTTTACATTGTTCTGCAAAACTTTTTTCCCCCTTCTGCTACTGATCCTCTATGAACAAATACGAATCTCCTGTATGCTTGCCTATATGTTCTGCTGTAACGCATCCATACTCTTGCTCTCTACTGTATCCTTCTCATCTGTTAAAAGGTCTAGAGAAAAATGATGGTTTTGTTGAAGTCCGTTGCAAAATACCTGTTTACTCTCATGGATATCGGGACTTCAGTTTTGTATTTTCTTAGATATCAGTCAGGACAATCCTGAAAACAGCTTCCATCCAGACATATGCAATATATGAGTATAGCCATTATGCTTGTAAGAAAATACTTCTGCAAAGCAGTTTAGAAAACAATACTATTGTGATGCTCTATGACATTCTCCAAAGTTTTATTTTCTTATATAGGGACGTGGTTTTGAAAAATTGATTGTATACACAAAGAAACCTTTGTCCTTACTTAGGTATTATTTCAATGTCTTGTAAATTTTGCATAGTGTACAGGCACTTTACAGCCTATCTGTCATATTATCCTTATTTTTTAAACCATTGTACTGATAAGTAGCAAATTTACGGTATGAAATTCTTATTTTCCTTTCAGTTTTCCTTCATAAAATCTTTACATATTTTGCAGCCCCTGTTAAAATATATAATACTCCTTCATCATGCTTTGCAACAACACCAATCTCATCTTTTTGTGTAACTTCTGAATCGTTATTTCTGTTGCTTATCAGTTCTACGTGCAAGATGGCAATAGATGCTGGTGGCGTACAAGGTTGTGAGGACTCGTTTTAAAAAGTCACTTAGAAATACATCTCTGTTTAAAAGCGTCAACTTTGTGAACTGTAAAATCTTAATGAGAAATTGATTATGCCCTGAAAAACAAATGTGACAAATCTGGATCCTTAGCAAAACACCATTTTATACTTTAAAGGGACCATTGTCCTTCTTTGCTTGCAGATCTCAATGCAGTCTTACTTCCAATGGGAGGATGATCAGGAACAGTAACTCTCCCCAAAAGATTACGAGTAACATCAGTGATCTATAAGGCAATGGGTCTTGGTGCAAATAACTCAACTGGCTGAACATGATGTCACCCTACCTGTTTCTTGCTGTGCAGAGGAGGTTAACACCAGAGGTCTATTTGCCAATAGAAAGGAACATCTGAAGGTGCCATGACTGGCATCAGTCAACACCAGCAGTGCTAGTTTAATCTGCTGGTGAAGATCAATATGACCTACCCAGACTAAATTTTGCCTGCAGTATATTTTGGGGATTCATATTGCCCCTTCTGCCATCTGAGCTTTGCCTTTGGCATACATAAGCATGGAAGGGAATGCAACGTTTGGCTGTGATCTAACATACTGCAACAAGAAAAAGCCTCAAAGCCAAAAACTGGCTAATTCAGTTCTGGGGCAGTTCCACAGAGATGATCAGAGGTGAGGTGGGAGGTGTGTCTTAGAAACACACTTAGAGCCTGGTGGCATCTCAAGAGGACTGAGGATGGAGTCTGAGCGTTAGTTTTGTTTTGGTTTTTTGTATAGGTATAAAGGAAGCGTCACATATCTGTCTGTGGGGATCTGTAAAAGAACCACTTCTAACTTACGGAATGTAAAGGGGCTTGCTTAAATTAAGTGAGAATTTTAAGGGCAGAGAGTGCAGAGATCTCACTAAAATGGGCATATGGGTAGTATATGGACAGCTTCATGGAAGTGAAGCTTTTAACACCAAAATAGTGGGCAAAACTGGAATATTCTGAAGCACCACTTTACTATATAAGAAACCCATGCTTATTACAGATGGATAAAAGCTGCTAGCAGCAATAATCTCTTTAGGCCACTCAAATGTTTGACAATGAATTAAATGTGAAAAGTCCATTTTTACAGTGCCCTGTCCCTAACTGGCCGATTTCATGTATTTTTAAATACTGCTCATAAGACCTTTTTTGTACTGTGTAGTAAAAATATACAAAGGCTTGCTTCAACCATGTTGACATGGCTTCAAGGTTTTGAGGGGCCTCCTTACATCTGTAAGGGGGGACATTCCTGGGGGAAAAAAAAAAAAAGACGATGATATAGTAAACAAAATATTGAAAAAACGAGGAGAAAGTACTCATGTCAGGTGCCAAGAGCCAAAGGCACTAGCAATGAGTAACTCAACATCTCAGAAAGAGGCACTGAAGAATTAGAGGAAAAACAGCGCCAAAACAGATACAGGATGAGAAAACATTACAACACCCCAGACACCTAAAAATGAGATATAAAGCGCTGCCATGCCAGGCATGCAATGGGAAGCCTGGAGCTGCCAAGGCTATGAAAGATATCTAGGCGCAGCAGAAAACTGATGCCCAGAGCGTGATGGTTGGTGTCAAAGCACTGGCGCAGAGCATGAAGGCAAAGACCTGAAAACCGCCTATTTTTTCCTGGAAGCCTCAGCAGGGAGGGAGGCCTGGCTGAGCGGCCTAATTCAGGGAAGGAACTGCCCCAGGGGAAGGGGTGCGGAGGAGCCCGAGGGGCGCTGGTGCAAGCACAGATGCACTGGCCCGTGGGCAGCCGGGGCCCCGCAGGAAACAGGTCGGGGCCGGGGCCCTCGGGCGAGGCGAGGCTG
>NW_010555425.1:0-27524 GCF_000687285.1 Phaethon lepturus | reverse complement strand
TACTCTTCATGACTCCCGTAGGTGTATCTGTATAATAATAGGAAAATAATTCAGAATGAAAGTGACACTTTCTAATTTTGTCCCTGCTTGACCTAACAAGATCCTTGTACTCTTCATGACTCCCGTAGGTGTATCTGTTAACCTTATAATAATAGGAAAATAATTCAGAATGGAAGTGACACAAGGTATTTAGGAATATTGCAGCCTAAACTAAATAGCCTCATATCCCATACTTCTTTACAACAGTTATAGAATAGTGATATAGTATCAGTCTTTAAGTGTTCATTTATTTCTCCTGTTAGTACTAATACTAATTAGTAGTATTAACCTCAGGCAAGGTAAATTCTTTATGACCTAAATAAGAATGTAGTTCTGCTCAGTGTGATACCTGGTTAAATCCCAAGTAGACACTCACATAGACTCAGTTTCCCACCTCTGAAAAACATGAGGGTGAGGGGATTGAAGCGTTGTTTAATCTTCATGCAAACTGTTATGTTCTAAATAACTGCAGGTTAGAAGACCCATCTTATTTCTTCTTCCCGGTCTTAATGACAGAAGAGTCTTTTATCCATCTTGTCAACATCCTGTATCCTGCTGAGTACAAGAAGCAAAATATACAATTTTTCTGTAAATTGTTATCTATGTAGTTTACCAGCTCAGTACACTTTCTGGCTGATACAAGCTTTGGAATTCTTTTTTTTAGAGGAAATAATAACATTATGATAGTGAAAATAATATACAAATGTGTCAGAACTGCAAAACAGCTGACACAGAGATTTTGATTTTTTCTTTTATTTTCTATTATTAAAAGCTGACAACCCCTGGCTGTCAAGAATTTCAGTGAAGTTAAAGGCAAAAATGGGAAAACAGCCAGACCTACAGTGTTGTTCTTTTGTTTGGGATACTACATGATAAAGGCTTGTTAGCAGCTTTTGAATGAAGAAAAAATGCCCAGAAATTTTTAACAGAAGCTACATTTTTAACAGATGCTATAAGGTACCTGGAATATATATGCACCAAAACTGTATAGCAAATATTGTACAAAACCACAAGGTGATTGATTTACCAAGCCAGAAGAAGGTAACTGAATTTCACCTAACATGAGTGTACTCAAGCACAGCAAGTTGAGAAGACTTAGGTTAGCTGAATGCAAAGTAGAAAATATGGAAATACAGGAACACGGTCTTTAAACACGTATCGCGGTTTAAAATGTCATAGTCAATTGATTAATACATGGACATATTACATGCTTTCCCAACTCATAGGAAGATTTACATGGTCAGAAAGACATCTGTTCCTATGGATTTTTATGCAAACCTTCATATTAGGTGAATCTGTCCCTTAACCTGAATTTAAGAACTTTGGTAATATTGGTAGTAATCCAGGTGATAAGGCAGACGGGGGGTCTAATGTTCTACAGAATAATGAGGAAGAGACTTTATTGTGCCTTCGTCCTGTTAGACAAAAGAGCCATTTCTTGGTTAGTTGTGGAGTAACAGGGCACGGACTCTGGCGGGGATTCAGGCCAAAGACCATTATTGCTACAAGTCTCCACTTTTTATGCAGTTACAGCTCTTTCATGCGCCACAAAATACGTCCTGGTTGGTTACCACACACAGTCCACGCGCTTCTCCACAGTCAGGATTCGCTGCCTGCGGGTGTCCACACACTCCTTTGCTTCCTCTTAGCTGTTTACCACAGCTCCTTCTCCTCAAGGCCGAGCCCTGCAGATGTCCAGCTGTTTACCAGCTTCTCAATGCCACAGCTCCTTCTCCTTAAGGTCAAGCCCTTGCAGGGTGATCCCAACAGTTAGTTGTACTAATGAACGAAAAAGATGCAACACAAACCCTAATGGCTAGTACAGCATGGGGCAAATTTATATGAAAAGTGGTATCACAGTTCTGTTGAAACCAGTCATATTCTTCTATTCTGCTCAGAAATCATTCTCATCTGGCGGGAGACTGGATCATAGCCTGGAAGTGCCACAACATTTCATGAAAACACATTTACTATATTTGAGACTTCTTTTAGAGGTCTATACATTCTTCCATTCAGTACTGTATTCTGTTTGGAATCTGCCTCCAGTTCGATTGTCAGCTCACCTTTCTGAAATTCTTCTTCTTGAAGACGATCACTATGTAGTTATACTTACAGGAAAGTTTATCAGAATATGGGATGAAGAACTAATTAGACAAGACAGTTTCTGAGTGGTCTCTCAGAATAGCTTATTTTCTCTTTTTTAAGTACATCAAAATAAGGGACTGACCTTCATATCACCCCAAGTGTAAACCTGCACTAGCGAAATAATTGCTCAATAACTTGCTTATAGGTTGTACAAGTATTCTAGTAAGCTCCCAACAGGCCTGGAGTGAGTCCTATAAATAAAGAAGTAATATTCTTGCATCTTCCATAGTTGGTACTTTCTTAAGGCCATGCTTATTGCTTTAATTATGTAATTGTTATATATAAAAGATAATCCATTTAAAACGATAAAGGTCTTGATCTCAAAATACAATCAGTGTGTTCAAGATGTAAGCATGACATTAACTACTATATTCATTAGGTCTTGCTCACCCATCAATAGCAGTATTATGGGAAATTCCTTAAGGGACCATGTCAATAAAAGTCTGGAGTTAAGTCTCTGTATCATATATTAAGCCTTGATGACCTTTGCTGCTATCATTTCCCTAATCAAGAATGCTGGTGAAGTGCTTCACCCCCCAAAAAGTATTCACAGATATATTTGTAGTAATGCATAAAGTAATATCTGATTCACCCTAAAAAGTGAGGTAAAATTATTTCCATCCCTTTTTTTCTGTATTTCTGATTTTGTTCAGTATTGGGAGCTGCTGAGAATTCTTACTATTTTTTTGAAGGTCAAAAAAATTGACCTTTTGAGAAGGTCAATACCTTCTCAATTTGTCTGTATGGGCAGAACAAACTAAGTTACACAAGGTGCAATGTGATAAAAACAATCAGGTGATACCACAAGTATTGAAATATATTTGTGATATATATGCCTGTTTCCCAATACAATAATGAAGTGTTAGAATTTTTTTAAGAAAGAAATTTTATTTAATTATTTGACCATGTACAAGGAGAAGATGTAAAAGACCTCCAAGCAGTGACTATTCAAATCTCTCAGTGGACCACTGCAGGAGAAATGAGGTGTAAGTTTTTCCAATAAGTTTTCATGTTATCTTTAAAAATACTATTTTCAGAAAGGATTTTCAAAATAGAATCTACTCAGTTTGACATGTCTGCTGGGATCTTTAATGATGTCAGAGAAATTCTTTCTCTGTTCAAAGCAAGGAAAGGAGTTCAGTAAGGTAAAGAATGAAAGTTATTCCTGAAATGTTTGAAACAGGAAATATGAAGATGCATTCTTTGTTCACTGTAAAAGCTTATTCTTGAGTGTGCACTGGGAAAAAACTGGATATCATGAAAATTTTTACAATATCTACTAATGATGTTACCATAGCACACCTCTTCTTTCTGCCTCGCAGAATTAAGAGACAGATGTGAAAGGAAAGATAAAGCTGGTTACTGGAAGGGGTCTGGTAGAGAATTGGGATTCACAACACAGATAGCTGTGTTGCAGGCAGAAAACTGAGGTCTAAGGGTAGGTACTAGAACTCATATGTCTCCATCCAGATGAGGCCAATGCTCAATATCAACCTGAAACTGTTAGTGCTGGACAGACAGAATGATTAATGTGTAATACATCCCAAGCACAGAAACACAGCCAGCTGCATGGTAGTTTTCCCTAATTAAGTAGATAGTATTATATTTATGCAGACATTGAACATTGATTTCTATTGCTTCATTAATTCTTCTGAAAGTATGTATGAATTACAGTTGCAATGTGAAGTCATAATATCTAGTCATTTGGGTTTGTGTTTGGGTTTTTGTGTAAGTTTGTGGGGCTGGAATACAATACTTTTCAGTGTATTCCAGTTTAGGCATGATTGGTATTCACATTTCTGTTGCCTTACTCATCTAGCCCTTTACTTTCCTCTCTGCCCAGTCTGTGGATATTGAATTAGTTAAAATTTGTTGAGTACATTTAACATATGCTTAATTAGGTCAATCATTTCAAATACCCTATCAGCATTTTTGCTAAGCACATGATGATTAAAATAGTTTCAGGATGTTGTAATATGTATTAACTGACTCTTTCTAGGGGTTGTGCTGGAGTTTTTTTAATTATTATGTTTGTCAAGGTTCAGTTTTCTTATGGGAATTGATGTTAAAAAAAGAGTCTTAAGAAAATTTCAGTCACTGGCCTGTTTTTTTAATGCTTAAAGAGATATTTTTTTGAAAATTAGGTGTTTATGTTTGACTTCTCTAGGTCCTTCAAACTAATAGAGATACTAGAAATACTTCTGTATTCTTAAAAATGAATTTAAGTTAATTTTAAAGATGAATGTCAAAGTAGGCCTGGCAAACAGCTAGTAGATTTGCCTCTGCTTAAATACCGATTGTCCATAGAAGTTGACTACTCTGCAGATTTTCTGTCTCTGAAACTAACATAAAATCAAAATACTGGCATTCTTTACTACACCAGGGACTCTCTGAATGTATTTTGTCATGTAGTTCACTTATCAGCATGCCGCTAGAAATAAGATGTAGACTGTTTTAATATATAGAAAAAGCTAAGATTCCAAAGACAAAATTATCTGTTCCTTTTTGAAACCACTTTTTTCTTAAGGATGAATTTAGCGCATTGCAGGTATATGGAGCCATAATCCTGTTTAGATTCCAAAATTATTCAGATGGATATATGACATCACATCCTTTGTAAAGAATTATTACATGCTGATATCAAAGACCCTTTTAAAATACATCTATTAATCTTCATGTTTGAGAAGGAAATGCACAGTACTTGCAGCAGCCACTGCTGCTGATTCTTACTGAAACAGAAAAATACTGGGTCCAGGCCTTTACCATGAAACTCATGTCTTCTTTGACCTGTTTTTGAGAAGATTTCCATTCCTTTATGAAGAAAGGGTCAGTAAATTAATTCTGGCAAACTGCTCAGCTTAACTGTCCACCACAAAATCATATCCAATACTTAAACAAATATATTTAAAAGTATATATAAAATAGGAGTACTGACTTTACAGAAGAATACCAAACTAGTTTATATTATCACAAATAATAACTACCCTATGGCCATTTTGAATACTATGTCACTATTTTCCTCTTAATTTCTCTTGATTTAGAAAAAAAATAAAATATCCATAAGGATCAATGTAAGGATGTGTAATTGTATATATTTTAACTTGGTATCTGTGTCCATTTAAACATTTTCTTATTATTTATATATGTAGAAATTAAAGATTTTTAATCAGACCAGCTAGTTGCTCTTGAGGAAGACTTTATAAAGACTTGAGGAGGATGGTATTACAGATTTGAAAAAAATGAGACTGAAACCCAGCTTTAATGAGAATGCAAATGAGAATTACTAAGGTTCAGTGAAGGTCATAGCAGCTTAATCATCAATTTGTGTCAGCAACTTCTCACAAGTAACAAATGAGTATTAATAAAAACTGTTGTCTTAACAGATTAAACCACAAAATTATGATTGCTCTAGAATTTGACCAGCTGTCCTCATACACACAGTTGTATACACACACTGTGCAGTTCAGTTTCAGTTGTCTCTTTTATCTACAGATTCAAGAATAATCTATTTAGGGATTTTTTTTTTTTTAATGAACATTTTAAATGACTTTGTATGGTCTTCTAAAAGGTGTTCTAAAAATGTGTTTTGGTTGTGCCTAAGGAATCATTTTTTTCCCTGGAAAAACAATTTTGCTCATTCTCAGATGAAACTGTAAACTATTTGTTTAAATTCAAAATAGATAGATTGCATGGATATGCTTCTACTAAGTTGAATGAAAATCCTGATTTTCCTAGGGCAATATCACTTTATTGAAATTTAATTTGAATCTCTTTCTGCCTTGTAACTTACATCCCTACAACTATGTAGTTTTCAAGAATAGAATGTAACATTGAGAGGGAAAACAGAAAAATTATCTTTCTTTTACGTGAAACATTAATGAAATCTAAACAGAAGAACCCAAAATAGCAAACTTTGTTTTAGCTCTTTTACTTTGCTTAAGCATCTATTTTGACAGTTTGAATATATTTACTGCTCAACTAATAATATTCCTTTGATAGAAATAAAATAGAAGCTTAAAATAATTTAATTTGGAAAAATTAATTTTTTTCTATATAGTTGTACATAAATGCATAAATATTTACTCACTAAGAACATGGCCTGTTATTGCTGTAAGCAGACGCTTCAATTTTACAGAAAGCTTCCTGATTTTAAAATAAGCCGGTCATGTCACAGTTCCCATAGTTTATACTCTTTTGGGTATCTAGAGAATCAGGTAAGAGGAAAGATTCATTAACTCGGGCACAGTTCCCTGCAAACATGACTCAATAGCTGCTGGATCATGGACCAGCCCCGCTCTGACAGCTTGCAGTGCGGGCTGTGCTTATGAGCTACTTTCTACACCACACTGTTTAGACAAGCCCACAAAAACATGCACAACCAACCAAATTAAGAAAACATTTTTTTTTTTCCTTGAGAAATTTTCCAGTATCAGACAATCATACTCAGGTATTTCTTGCTATCTTAGAAACAGAGAATAAATGAAATCATATCGTTAATATTGTGTATCTGTTCTGAGGCCAATAAGCCCCCCCCCCCTTTTTCTTTTTATATCAAGATCTGGAATCTAAAGTTAGAATATTAACTTCATCATGCATGAAACCTCTCTATGGGTGAGGTTAAATAATCCTAAAAATTAAATTTTAGCAGAAGGGAAACTTCAAACGATGAAAATTGATGAAAAATCCAGAAAATATGGAACAGATTACTGCTGGGCATTTACAAAGAAGATTGAATTAAGGACTTAAAACAATTCCATTCCTATTACTGATTTTAGTTCAGTGTTAAGAACAAAATAACTCTAGGGCAAACCTTCATTGTGTGAAAAGATGAACTTCTCAAAAGTATAGATACCACCTATTATAGTGGAGAACAGGTAGTGACACCTGATCTGTCAAACTGGTTATATAGCGCAGAAGCACTATATGTGTGCGCGTGCACGGAGGTGCAAAACAGAAAGCAAGCAGATCACATCTGATCTCTGTCTCCTGTGGTAGGAACTGTACAGCTACATGACCGTTGGCAAACCTTGCTTCAGTATTCAGTACAGGTTGTATCGATAGGTTTGTAGGTGAGGATATTGTAATCCTCTTTCCGCCTCATTACCACCACATGGACCTATATTTCTGATAACGTCTGGGGAACTTATTGCTGTGCAGCCCAGTCAGCGCTACTTTAATATTGGTTTATGTGCACCCTAAACACCTGCGTGCTTTTTTTTGTTGTTGTTTTTCCAGCTGAGGTTGTATTATACATCTGTGACTATGGAAGTTAGTCGTTCTTTGCAATTGTGTGCACTGGTGCTTTGGAGTTCCATACCAGTGCGTTTACTCAGTGTGGCTGACGTCGTCTTTAGCTGCATCCCACAGGGGTCTAGCTTAAGCTGAAGAATGTATTAAGGCAGAGGCATGATAAAACCAACCAACTGTAATACTAACTGTGTAATACTAACATTATAGACCAATGACCAATGTATTAGAATACAGGTCCTCTAAAGATAAGGGTATTTTATCTCTACCTATGAGCTTTGTTTCATCTATGTTCTTAGACCACTGTGGATGCAGCAACACAGCTAAACATCTAGGCTGCACTTAAACTTGGAGGAGGGAGGTAGGCATCTTCAGGTAGGAGTCAAACATAGAGTGAAACCATCTAGTGTGCCTGCCTTCCTTCTAGAGTTAGAGGAGTCTAGAAGAGCAGCTGAGGCTAAGCATCTAAGCTTTTCAAAGCTGGAAGTTTGGTGAGATTAATCCTGTTTGCACTAGTTTACTTTTCTCTGAGTTGAATAGTTAAAACTTTATGCTTTGCATTTTATCTCTTTTGTACATTAGTTCTCCTGAAGTTTATGAAGTTTATTTATAGCAATGTTCTGACGGTAAAAATTGAATTTCATGACAGTGTCCTTAACTGCATCTAACTCTCTATTTCTAACTCTTTTCACTTTATCTGATTATAATTTCATATTTTACATCATGTGTGATTGAGTTATGATTTACTTACACGATTTGATTCTCTCTTACTAACTCCACATCAATTCAGTATCAAATAGCTGAAACACCCTACATGTTCTATGCTGTTAGTACCATCATACTGTATGTATAAAGATAGTTCCTTCCATTTGTTATTTTAACAGTTGTTAGCCAGGGTTATGTATGTCAACCATGCATAAATTCAAGGTAGAGTGTTTAGAGAATCATGAACTTCTCTTAAATTCTGTGCTTATTTTAGAAATAATAGAAATATTTCACATTTAAGACAATGCTAAGAGTAGTTGTGAGCTGTACAGCTTATATAGTAACAATGCTTTTAATTATATTATCCTACCTGTCTTAGGAGCTTGCATGTCATTTTTTTCTTTAAAAGAACTTTATGTTGTATTGCATTGTAGGATACTATCCATACTTTACTTCCAGTTAATTTTTATTTGATATGTTTAAATGTTGCTACTGGATTGGCAGTTAGTCTCCTTTAGCTGAATAGAAATATACCTCTGGTGCCATTAGTAACTGAATTAATACTGCTTTTATCGAGCTACACTTCCTGTTGAAAATTCTCGCTTGAGCAAAATACTCTATTTTTTCCCCCAAAAATCTTGAATTCTAGAATTTCACATCTGATTTGACTATTATTTCTAAACTATCCCTTCACTGTATCATTAATTCAATTCTAATTTAATGTAACTTATTGACTTGTTCCTTAATTATTAATCCATTGATTATTTCTAATAATTGTAGTAAGTGATTTCATTACTTGAAAACCAAATCATCTTACTAGTTTCTATGGTGTCTTGTAAAATGTAGGAAAAAAAATTAACTTTGTAGGAAAAGAAAATGACTGAATATGGGAACATTACCTGATTTAGTTTCATAAACAGTGATTATCAGTAACATCAAGGAGCAGCAAGAATGGGCTGCTCCATGAGGAAAGGCAATTTATGAGCCAAGTGACAGCAAGGAGGTTTCCCTATCCTCTCTCCACCTGACTGAACATGGTGACTTAAGGGCAGGTGCATTTCTTCTGTGACTATTCCACCTGCCCAGGTGCCACTGTGTAATAAGTATGAGGCTCTGCAAGTGGAACCAAACAATGACGAGAATGATGGTTCATATAGCTTGGAGGTGTCGCAGAGGTTAATTTGGCTTATGCCCTGTGCCAAAACCACTTCCATAAAGAAAACATGATGGGGAGGCTCTCTCTTCAGGGCATCAGAAGGCCCAATATGCAGACCAGACCCACTTCTTAGGGAAGTCTGCTGCCCACCTTGGGCCTGGGTTAAAGACATGAATTCCATAAAGAAAACATGATGGGGAGGCTCTCTCTTCAGGGCATCAGAAGGCCCAATATGCAGACCAGACCCACTTCTTAGGGAAGTCTGCTGCCCACCTTGGGCCTGGGTTAAAGACATGAAGAGAAAGCTTCCTACCCTGGTACAGCCCTCATTATTATCTGTTACTGTTTTTTCAGGTAGGCAATATTGAAGTTGAAACAAGAAGTCCAAGGGCAATCAAGAGAGACTTCAGGGCCTTGGGATAGCTGGCAAGGGATCAGGAGCACAAACAGTGTTCTCCTCTATCCTTCCAGATGCACGGAATGATGAGGGAAGAAGCAAGAAGAGCCAGCAGATCAACACCTGGCTCCAAGCCTGGTGTCACTGGCAGAATTTTGGATTTTTTGATCATGGGTTGGTTTACACAACGCCAGGCCTGCTGGCAACAGATGGGGTAAACCTGTCTCAAAGTGGGAAAAGGATCTTTCCACAGGAGTTAGCGGGGCTCATTGAAAGAACTTTATACTAGATTTGAAGGGGTAAGAGGATAAAGCCAGGCTCACTAGAGATAAGTCTCGAGCCAGCAGGCTAATGTTTGAGGGACGGTGTGCTAGCGAGGTCCTTCAGTCTGCCATCTCAGTTGAGGTAGGGGATGGAGATCCATGCAGCAGCAAAGACTCAAGGGTTATTAATGTGTTAGACACCATGGAAGTGCCTGAGAACAGTCATGTAAGAATTAGGGCTTCTCACCCAAAAAAGGTGGCAGGACCAACAGCCCAACTGAAGTGCATCTACACCAATGCATGCAGCATGGACAACAAACAGGAGGAGCTAGAAACCCTTGCACAGCAGGAAAACTATGATATAGTTACTATCACGGAAACATGGTGGGATGACTCACAGAACTGAAGTGCTGCAATGGATGGCTATAAAGACTTCAGAAGGAGTAGGCAAGGAGGGAGAGGCAGTGGGGTAGCCCTGTATGTTATGGAGCGTCTTGATTGTCTAGAGCTTAATGATGGTGATGATAGGATTGAGTGTTTATGGGTGAGAATCCAGGGGAAGGCCACCAAGGCAGATATCTTGGTGGGAGTCTGTTATAGACCACCCGAGCAGGATGAAGAGACAGATGAAATATTCTGTAAGCAGCTGGGAGAAGTCTCACAAATGCTAGCCCTTGTTCTCGTGGAGGAATTCAACTTATCAAGTGTCTGCTGGAAATAAAATACAGCAGAGAGGAAACAGTCTAGGAGGTTCGTGGCGTGTGTGGAAGATAACATCCCGACACAGCTGGTGAGTGAGCCAACTAGGGAAGGCACTCTGCTAGACCTGTTGTTTGTGAACAGAGAAGGACTTGTGGGTGATGTGATGGTTGGAGGTCATTCTGGGCATAGTGATCATGAAATGATAGAGGTTTCGATTCTTGGAGAAGTAAGGAAGAGGGTCAGCAGAACTGCCATCTTGAACTTCCAGAGGGCAGACTTTGGTCTGTTTAGGAGACTGGTTAACAGAGTCCCTTGGGAGGCAGTCCTGAAGAGCAAAGAAGTCCAGGAAGGCTGGACATTCTTCAAGTAGGAAATATTAAAGGTGCAGGAGCAAACTGTCCCCATGTGCTGAAAGGTGAGCTGGCAGGGAAGAAGACCTGCCTGGCTGAACAGAGAGGTTTGGCTGGAATCCAGGGTAAAAAAGACTTTTGGAAGAACGGACAGGCAACTCAGGAGGACCACAAGGATGTTGTGAGGTTATGCAGGGAGAAAAGTAGAAGGGCCAAAGCCCAACTAGAACTTAATCCAGCCACTGCCATAAAAGACAATAAAAAATGTTTCTATAAATACTTTAGCAACAAAAGGAGGGCTAAGGAGAATCTCCATCCTTTATTGGATGTGGGGGGAAACATAGTGACAAAGGGTGATGTACTTAATGTCTTCTTTGCCTTGATCTTTAATAGTAAGACCAGTTGTTCTCCAGGTACCCAGCCCCCTGAGCTGGAAGACAGGCACTGGGAGCAGAATGAAGCCCCCATAATGCAAGGGAAATGGTTGGGTCCAGTGACGGTAACCACGATCAGCTCCTCTGCAGAGATCCCCAGGCAAGTCTGTGGTGAGAAGGCAGGTCAAGGCTTGCAAAAACAAGCTGAGAAGTCAAGTCCCCAGGTTGGGGTCAGTGTCCAGATCTGCTGGGTACATGGCTAGGCACAGGCATGGTAGTACTGTAACTCAGGCTGCAACGAAGGGCGAGAGCCTGTGCTCAAACACGGCTTCTCAGCAAAGGAACGGGGCGGCTTCTCATGGCAGTCTGAACTGAGGTTATGCATCTGTGCCATATCAGCACTCACCTTCAGTGTGCTCAGGGCCCTGAGAAATTCACGGATATTTGCAAATACATTTGTTTTGTTTTGTTTTGTTTTGGTTTGGTTTTGTTTTGTTTTGTTTTGTTTTGTTTTGTTTTGTTTTTCTCTGAGCTGGTCATATGGAAAATAGATATGGATTTTATCTAATGATTGCTGTGAGAAGTAATTAATTTTGACTATTTAATTTCTTTCTTGCCTTTTTTTTAACTTGTTAAGCATTTGAAACATAGCACTTAGAAAGACAACCTATTATCCTCACATAATACCAGTGTATTTGCAATTCTTGACTTGTAGGTTATATTTAAAATCAGCTATGGGTTTATTTCTCCTTTTCTTTTTCTTTCATGATGTTTTCCTTCTTTAAATAAATTAAATTGAACTTAACAAATCCCTTTCCACTTTCCATGTCCGTATCTACAATTGTCCTCATTGAACAACCTGAATCCATTGCAATCAATAGTTCTAGGAGATGGCATAATATAAAACACATACATTAACTATACTTTCAAGATTTGTAGGCAGACTTTGTGTTTTTCTCAGTTAGCTCCCTTTTGACTGTGTATCCAGAAAGCAATTTAGTTCATTCTTCATCAAGTCCATAGGAAAATATCAGAAAAATCTTCCCATACAATGAAGATCCTATCTGCCTACTTTTCTTTGGGAGTGGTAGTACTTACAATACTAGTCTTTTGCACAATAGCTAATGATTAAAATACTCTGGGAAGTGAAAGGAGATTGAGTTTTATCATCTGCATTTCTGACAAGTGGTCTAATAACCAGGCTGCAGGTATCACAGATAAGAGTACTTAAACTGATTCTTCTTGAAGTTGAACCCATATGCCAACAAAGGATACAATAGTCATGGTACCAGGACAGAAAGTAGAAAAGATCTCATTTTAGTCTGATGGTATGAGCAATGAGTTTGCATGAGCTATAGATTTAGTCCGAAATACAGTTCCTTAAATGCATATCCATTTAACACTAGACATTAAACAAATGAACCTATTTCTGCTTCTAGCTGCTACTATTTAGAATGAGCATTGCTTGCTCTCCTGTTTCCACAGTAGCCTAGTTTCAAGAAAATAGATAGGAAGTATTTCACACAAGGTGATTACTATGGATGCCTTTTGGGACAGGGATTCAATATTTCTGAGTTGAGTAGAGTTGGAAACCCATTTCACAATTCTGTAAACACAAAGATGGGTTATATGACAACAAACACAATTTCTACTAAATCTAATATTTTCATCTTCTTCAGAGACACACAGGCAGTGCAGAGCTAAGCCAGGATAGCAATGGATGTAAAGGAATCTATTGCCTTAGAAATATGGGTATGGGCAAATATCCTAATGAGGTTAGATTACAGTATACCTTGCTAAACATAAATTGATTTAATTAAATTTTAGGTGTTTAAATCTTGTTTTAGGGAGAATTCTTCTGGATTCTTCTTCTGAGTCACTCTGTGTAAATGAATCAAATAAAACCATAGAAAAATAAGCATACTTAAATGATTTATTGCTTATTCATTATGATCCACAGAGGAAGGATATATATGATCTGTTTAAAGAATAAAATGATTTGCAGAGGTACCATCTGACACATGGTACTCCTAAATAAACTCGTTGGAGAGAGCTCTTCATAATAAAATTTCCCTCTAATGTACTATGAATGTCTAACGTTCCAAATTTAATTAATTTTACCAAAGAAGAAGGATTCCCAAATGTCTTCAACAAACTTTCAATCATAGCACTTTTTGAAGCACTTAACATTTATGATTAGCACTGTTAGGCATATGTAACAATGTATTTTGAGATTGCCACCTTTCTGCTCTATCTGGGGGTTATATCTCTGGGAAAAATGCAAAATATGGTCAGTTTATTGATTTACATTTATTTATATTCTTATTAACTTTTAGAAAACACCTATCTGAATTTATTCAGTCCTTCCAAAGTATAGAATCCATCTATCGAAACATTGTAAATACTAAATAACCTTTTCTTTTTAATAACAAAAGCTGACATTTTGTGAAAGAAAATTCTTTATGCCTTTATCTTTACAATGTGCATCTACTGTAAGTGTATGACATAAAACATAACTTTGTTCTAATTTTCATAAATGCTGTTTACATTATTTTTACAGCATTTTTAAAGCATTTACATTATGACTGAAAGAAATGTTAACAGCATTTAAATGCTGGAACTATTATATTAAAGCATCACTTTTGTTGAAATCAGAAATTTCTTTTCTCTTTAAGAACAACCTATAGGTATGGTTAATGCTTTGAAAGTGAAGTATAAATTTCACAAATTCTCTTTGAAGTACTGTAAACAATTCAGTCATGGAAATGATCTATTGTATTTGAGGACACAGGAGTGAACTAAAACTGCTTAACAGACCTTTGACTAGTCATAAACCCATTCTGTATTTCTCAGGATTATTAAAAAGTAAAATTTCTTGGAATCTAGGATGTGAATGTAATAGTAATAATAAAAGCTGCATCTTACACAGTGGTGAAGAAACAAATGTCTGTCTTGGTAACGCCACAACCTAAACTCAACAATAGCTAAAAACTTGGAAAGTAGATAATCTGACAGTCTAAATGCAAAAATAGCACATTTTAAAAGCTGCCTTCCACAGAAAGGACTTCTGCATTCAAATCAAAACCAGCAAAGAGTGAAATTAGAGAATAGATACCAGCAATGTTAGCTATTTCCAATAATACAAAATTGCATGCCTCAAATTACAGAAAATGATTTATCTGTGTACTGGAGAACTGATTTACACCCTTTCTGCACCACCCTGGAACTTTCATTGCATTCATAATAACAAGAGTTAGCTAAACATGATTTACACCATAAGCCAACATCTGGTCTTGGACTATAACTACTTTAAGGTCTCTATTTTTTTAATTTATCAAAGGTGAGTGAAATAAAATTGGCTTGGATTTTTAATGCCAAGAATTCTTTTTAGTGTGATACTTACTGCAAAAGGCCGCAAAAGGCCACAAAAGGATATGAGTGTAGTACTCCGGTATGAAATCACCATTGGCTTCCATGCCGCTGTACCTGGAGGGCAATCAGGCTTTCTCTATAGGGACATCAGAGACCTATTGAAAATATATAGTGAGAAGAAATGTGTGGAAGTACATCAGTAACTTGCAACCTGAACCATTATGACACTGGTCATATTTCCAAAGAAAGTGAAAATGCACAGACAAAAATATCATGGCTATCCTAAACCAATACTAATAAGCAGAAGTACTTTAATTGTAGTCTGTTGAATAGACAATATTGGAATGACAATGTGCAAGTGTAAAGTATTAAAGAAAATGTGGTCGGTTTTTTATTTCATTCCCTTATTTATTGCAAAGAAAATAATAGATGCTTTTAAGTAAGAATGTAGGAACCTAAGAATAACCATATGGGTTCAGCGCAATGGTCCATCTCCTCCTTTCTCCTGTCTCCAACAGCACTCATAGGTCGGTGCTCAGGAGGGTTGAAAACAGGACAAGCATATATAGTATTTCCCAGTACAACTCTTCCGGCTTTTCCCAGATCAGGAGGTTTCCTGAGCCTGATGAAATTCATCACATTAGTAACTCTCAATTAAACTTTCTTCTGCATACTTGCCTTGTCTTCTGAATCCATCCACAGCATCACAAGGTGTTCCACAGGTCTACTTGTGTTGCGAACTGCGTACTTTTGTTTCCCTAGAGCAAGACTGCTGCTAGCTTCATCTGATTGTCCCACGTTCTTATACCAGAAGAGGCAAGGAATAGCCAGTCCCTATCTACTTCCCCCAAGTCACCAAGATTTGACAACCTCCATCATACCCTGAAATCTTCCCTCTTTTAGGCTGAAAATTCTTACCACTCAGAAATGTTGTCTTTCGTGACTTAGCAATGATCCCTGTTTTGGTGGTTATATTAATATATTTTTTTAATTTCTACAAGTTAAAGCATCTGCCCAAAACATCAGGCAAAGGTGTCCAGGATAATAACCACAAAGTAAGTAGAATTTGCTTTTTATAACCACCCATATAGTTTGTCACGATATTTTCTTTTATTTTTTCTTGCTTTACAGTTTCTCTATAAATTGATGGGGTGGGAGAGTTGATGGTGTAAGCAGAAATTGCTTTTAAAAGCTACTGATATCTGCCTAGTTACTGTTTGCATGATAAATGGTACTGTATGTCTCATAACTGCTAGTGACTGCTGACTACTCTGCCTTGCAAATAAACCACCAGCCAGTGTTTGAGACTATAGGCTAACAGCAACAAATGCCTATCAGAAGTGTCTCAATTAACACAGTACTCTATTCGGAGTGTTGTAGCCTGTGTCAGAGAGATTCTGGTACTCGCCTAGGAGCTGGGCACACTTCTGTTCTCACATCACCAACTTTCCTGAGACGACCTTATATACTGAGCTCTGCAGTTGGGGGCTCAGTGAGCTTTCTGTCTTTACCACTGTTTCAGTTAGCCTGCCACTTCCCATTTTAAGATGTGAAACCTCAGTTGTCTTCCTGTAGTTCAGCTGAATGGTTAAAGAGCTGTGTACCATACTGGGAGGAATATGAGTTTCCTGTAGTTTCTTACCTGAAAATATGAATTAGGATTGTCTGTCTAAAGTTTGGGGTTTTTACATTAAAGTGCTCTTCTATGTAACAGGAATATGTAAAAGGCATATAAAGGCGGGGATACTCTGTCACATTATTTCCCAAGTTGCTTCTATTGTTAGTTAGTTCACTGATGTACAAAATTCCACTTTTCCCTCTGTGTTACACTTTAATGGTGTGCTTTCATAGTGGGTATTTTAGATAGTGGCTACTGGAGATCAACACAGTATCACTGCTATTAAAGCAGTATGGAAAATTGATTTTTTTAAAATGATTGAAATGTGAATAAAACATTTTTTATGACCCTTTTATAAATATAAGCCCAACAATCAGAAGATTTTTTTATGAGTACATATATTTTATGAGTGAGTGCTGTTTTCTGCTAGCATGATTTCCCTTGGATTCTGTATTTACGAAGAGAATGGTAACAATTTCATGTGCAGAATTCTGTTTTGGCACATTGCTAACAGCAGTAGATGTTAGATACTGTCTATTACTGTGCCTCTGCCAACAACCACAAACGGAATGTTTGCATCTGCTTTGAGCCGTGCACCAAATTGGAAACAGTTGTTGTGCTTATATTGTGCCTGCACAATTGGCTGATGACAACTACCCTTCAGAGTATATGGTGTTTTTTATACCTAATTATTTTTACTACAGAACTGGGGACTTAAGAAAATCCTGTAAGCAAATCTTGGATCACTTGAAGTTAGGAATAATAGGGTAGTGAGAAGAATTGAGAAGATGATAGGAATTTGTCTGAAGCCAGAAAATAACTTCTCAGAAGTAGATTCATCCTTTCACCTTGAATATTTTAAATGTTTGAGAAGGTCTCTAGTTGCTGATTTTTATTTTCATTTCATTTGTAATTACTATAAATGCAGCAATCAGTGCTACACTTTCCCATGACATTTTCAAATGACTTTCTGGTACCTCCTCCACCTTTCCTGGAAGTAATAAGGTTTTCTATGCATTACACGTGGCTTTGTGGTACTAAACTCAGTGATTTTCTACCAAAGAAAAGCATTCTACTTAGTATTGGCACGTTTTTCTCATATGAATTCTATTAGTTTAACCAAACCAGTAAGAAAAAGAGCAATCCATTTTTCCTGGAAGTTTAAATTCAGTTGAGACATATTTACCTTTCTTTTAAAAATATATTACAGTTCTTGTATTTTAAACAAGAGATAATGAGATTAAACCAGATTTTGAGTCAAATGAGTAGTATGCTTTTGGTCATAAATTATGTTATTTGCAATCAAAATATGATCTTTAAAACAAATTATTATTTTCTTAATTTATTTCAACATTAAGCTACTAAATTAACAAGTAAATTATCTGATTATCATATTTGGATTCAGTTGGTGCTCAATTTGGCTTGGTTTTAAACATATTTCAAATTTCTGTAAAGAGAACTCTTTCTCTGTATATTCCTGTACAGTATGTGTGTATATATATATAAAATTCTGAAATACTTAAAAAAATGCAGTCATAGTTAACCTGTGTGTTGGTTTCTGTGATTGCTCTTTTAAATCTAAATAAAGCCGTTCAACAATATCAGTCATTTTAAAGTTGTCATCCATAAGCAGGAGTACTTACTGCTTCTTGGAAATGAGATCATACCCAAGCGAGAAGTTGGTCTGATGAGATACCATCTTTTGAAAGGAAAAGCATCTAAGTTTCCAGGTTTTGAATGAAGCTACTTTAGAAATAGAAGCCTAATGTGTTGCTATGCTTTATTGTCTGTATTTTTTCACAGAAAGAAAAGTACCTCTGACTGTAACCATATATATCAGAAATATTTGGTAAATTGGAAATATTTGGTCTTTGGAAAATGAACATGATATATGAAGTGCTACATATGTTCTAAAAAATTTTGCATGTATACGTTTACAAATATTAAATTGAAAGTGTTGGACTTACTTAAAATCTCATCAGTGTGAACAGTTATCCTGACTACCTGAGAACTGTGAATAACCACGTGCAAATAACCTATGTGTTGACATAGCTAATTGTCCTAAGTTGTGGGGTTGCTTTGTGGTTCACTGTAGTTCACAACAGAACATATAGATTCTAACAAGGATACTACTGAAGAATTTTAGTAGGCAATGCAGCTTAAGATCATTGAGAAAGCCGTATAGTTTCTCTAAAAATATAAAAGTAAAAGCAGTATTTCACCAGAAACGCTCTTTGGAATTTATTGCACAAGCCTTATTAAGATCCTTTCCTTATATATCTGCATTTTAGAATTTTTTAATTTCTTTTGTTCAAGAAACAAAAATTCTGCTTATAGGACTTTATTTTGCTTAGTTTTATTTTCAATATTCAGTGGAATTTCTACTGTAAAGTGTATTTTCTTTAACTACTTATATATTTTTCCCTAATGCAAGGGATTGTCAGTAACATTGGCTACTACATGCATACAGCATAAATGGTGGCTTTGCAGAAAGAGAGTGAGAAAGGTTAGCGTTTCAGTCAGCAAGTGACAGTACAAGAGCAGATGCAATACTTGAGGTCAGTGCCATTGAAGGTGCCTCGACACTGCTCAGCTGAGCTCCTTGGTCCTTAGCAGGTGAGTGGAATCCCTGAGAAACTGAAAAAAATCTTGCTGGGTTGAAGGAAATCTGTAACTACAGACAGTCCCTACCCAATTACACCAATGACAGCAACCACTTACATGAACTCTGATTATTGTATCTTGTAGGAATTTGGCAGTGATAAAGGCATGTAGGCTAAGTTTGTTGAGAAAATAATTTCTCACTTAGAAATTGGCCTTAAATTATTGCCAGTGGATTCCCTCTCTAGAACTCATTGTATCATAAAAATTGTAATAAAAAGTAAGTACTGCACAGGCACAGTGCGTACATAAACCATCCTTGAGACTGGGCATTTGAAATACTGAAAGGAAAATAATAAATTTACAAGCTATGTAAAGCCATCACAGCCAAGAAGGTAATAACCCAGTATAGCACTTGCTATTCTCTACCACCAGAGAGAATGCTGCATAAATTGTAGAAAAGATACACGGGTATGTGGTGAATTTTGAACTTGGAAATTCAGAAAATAAGATACAGAAATGTGGAAGTCCCAAAGGAAAGTTCTGACTACTTTGCTGTTGTCAGGGGAGCTGTGGGCAGAGTTGGCAGTAGGAATTTGAGGGTAGCAGAGAGGGGGAAGCTTCTTGCTGGGGAAAAGATGGGACTGAGAGGAGAGGGGGGATGAAGGAAACCTTTTATGACCCTGGTAACTGATGTACACGAAAGTGCAAATTTACATGTTTGGGGTTTGGAGAAGTGTTGGTATGATGTGCTTGAGTGCCTGCCCATTTTGCCTAATGTCTATTATGTTTCAATAATTCATACACTGAGCTCAATTTTAAATCAGCTGCTTCAAGGTAGGGTGCATTGGTCGTTATAGGAACCAAAGGAAGATTAGAAAAGTATTTAATTTCTTCCATTAAACCCTTTATTGTCTTGCAGAGTTCTGCTGCAACTGCATGCATTCATTTGGCAGGTCTTTATTCTTGTTGCTTTGTTTGTGCAGCACAGAATAATGGTAGCAACAGTTCATTAAGAGGCAGCCATGCTAAAAACTAATAAAAGCTTACTATTCTTTATAGCTGCTCTATACATTTGACTCTCCTTTGGCAGATACAAAACTTTTTTTCTATCATCACCTGACTGTTTATAATTATATGCAACCCTTGTAAGCAAGCTATTTATTGCTTTTGCTACTAGTTTCATGTCAGAATAGATATGAACCAGTGTATATATGCGGGTCATATGTTTGGTTTGTATGCATTTATTTATAGTAATGGATTCATTTTAAAGAATCTATTCACATGGTATTCCGTGAGAGTATATTTCAGGGACAGGTATGAACTAATTTATCTGTGGAAAGGGTTTGGTCCTTGTTTTTTAAGCTTTACACAGTGGTCTTCTGAAATAATAGCTCCTCCAGGGGTGCCCAGCACTTGCATGCAGACATTGTTTTTAGTGTGAGCTGTTAAGGGACAATGAATTGATGTACAGTAAACACAGGAAGACTTTTTTGAAGACTCTATTTCTAATGTCTTCTGTAAGAAGATTAGCAAAGTGTCTTTACTTTGCCCTATCTGTACCCTCCTTCTGCAGGAGACTCCTGAAGGTGTATGAGGGCTTCGACATGCACACAAAAGAATAGTTATTGATGTCTTCTCCTTCAGTTTGTATGTGATGATTTGTAAAGCTATTAATATCTCTTGCAACACACCGGTACTGCCAGTAATGAAGGCATGTCTGACCAGGAATACTTACACTGAAAAGCTGAGGATCCCTGGCAAGCTAGATTCATTGTTTTTACCTCTAGCATTTCTGTGACTGGAGAGGTTCAAACAGTGGCCTTTTCTTCAGAAAAATACTTCCTTTGGCAAGATAGTGATTCTTCCACATAAATTAATTACTTTAACTAATACTGTAAACAGACAAACAAAATCTTATTAGTAGATAAATTTGTAGTATTTTGGTTTATTTTTTAATAATTCAGTTTAAGTTTTCTACAAAGACACATCAACATATGATGCTCAATTAAAACTTGGCAGTATAGTGAAAGGAGAGGAGCCCTAAAGTCTGTTGTGCTTGCCCCAAAATAAACAAACAAATAAATCAATGCATCTATAAAATTGTAGGAATTCGGCATATTAACTTGCTCGGCCAACTTGTCACCCTTAAGCCTCCTATTCTATAGTCTAATGAAAAATTAAAACACCACATCATAAATGATAATATCAATTTTTTTCTACAACCATGGGAAGAAAATGGCAGTGTCTGAGACTTTTTTATATATGCATATGCATTTTTTCAGCTTCTGTGCATCAGCCTGATTCTATGATAATTTTAGTATAAGTTGGAGAAAATTTCCAGGGGCTTAGATCCTCTGTTCCCTTCATATTGTTTTAGTAATAAAAGGCTATGGATATTTTATTAGCAGAGTATTTGCTTTTCATAGAGGAACACTGAGTGATGGAATTTGTGGTGTTGATTATCTGCTATTTGTTGCAGTCTATGGCAGGAGATGGTCAGTCTGGATTTCCTTAAACAATTCAAGTCCAGCAGAATGTTTAGCATTTTTTTTGCTAGAAGAAAGCTAAAGGAACCCATAAAGTGATCACTGTAAATATAGGTATGAGCTAACTTTGAGCAATGATGGAAGCCTATCTCTCTTCACAGTGAATACTATGCATTACATTGTTCTGCAAAATTGTTCTCAAAATAAATAATACATTCTATGGTTTTGGTTTACCTCACATTTCTTAAGTGAATTTGCATGCTTTTCCCAATGAACCTCCACAGAATTTATTCACCATAGTTCAGGAATTTATCTTGCTTTCCCTGATTGCATCTCAGTGTTCCTTTTCTTCTCACCAGCTCTTTTCAACTTATAGTTAAAATTGTCACCACAAGGTGGAGTTCTGAACTTTCCAGCATGAACGATCTCTTCATTTATATCAACAGGGAGTAAATATTATTTCTTCCTAACGACTATACTTCAGCTTTATCTGAAATTTGTGGGAGTGTTTATAGGTATTAACATTCAACAGAAGGCAGCAATAACTTTGGAACTATTTTGGTGGTCAAGATAGAGTCTTAATGCATAATTAGTGCTGGTTTTAAAACTGTACTTTTTAATCGCTTCTTGTCATGTATGTGTATAGTTGACCCAAAAAGAAAAAAAAAAAGAAAAAAAAAAAGGTAGTACGTTTACTGTCTAAGAGCATTATTTCCATTTTCTATTCACTAAGAATCGTGGTCCTGTAGCACATCAAAGATGTTGCTGCAGATGATCTTATTGGTGCTTACAGAGGAGGAATTTTCTGTCACACAGACTCTTAAAGTATTTGGAAGGAAAACACCATCGACACTTATCACCTGTGTAAGCAGTGCTTTTTTCTATCATGGGGTTTGGTATAACTAGTTGGCTGTTTAAAGGAATTCTATTATGCATGCTCAGTTGTTGAGCTGAAGCGATTTCTTTCTTTGCAACTCTGAGTGGATTTTCAAACATGTATTTATTTAACAAATAAATAGTTTTAAAGAAATTTCTTTGTTGTCTCCTATAAATAGGAGTTTATAAAATTATCAGTGTTTCTAGTTCATTGTAAATGACTACTTTTACATATGTGTAACTCAGATCCCAGTTTGAATTGTTTAACTTGTGTCTTTAAAAGGCTTTAGAGTCTGGAAACGAATGTAGCACTCTTCTTGTTTCATGAGCTAATTAACTACTGGAGTTAATTCGGGGAGTTTTAGTAGTACAACAATTGCCGGTGATGTGGTAGGTTGTGGTGCTGAAAGGACAGCTCATGGCAGCACTAAGCAGCATTGCTTCAGTGATGACGTATGTGCGAGGGGTATATAATCATTCTATAGAAATGATTAGTTGAAAGTTTTTAAAAGTGCATTTATAATAGGTCTTACCCATTATAAACAATTATTTGTAGTGTTCTTCTTCGTTACGGAATACACTACATCCTCTGAGGTCATGCAAACCTGTCCTTTAGGAGGGCTGTGATAAAAGTAATTTCTTTAAATGTTTCTGCTTTAATGCTTAGGAGAGGAAGCAAACTAAGATATTGCATATTGTTTTGTTTTGTTTCTCTTTTTTTCTCTTTAATTTGTTCCATTAATTTATAGCATAATGTGGTAGTGTCCCTCAGCTTCCCTGCAAATCCCTTGTTTTGGGATGTCATGCAATATGATTTTAATCTGTTATGTTACTCAGTAGTGATGAAAAGTTCATACTCAAAACAAAACCAGTAGAATTATAAAGACTCAATTAACACTTTGCTCTAGGTTTCCGTAACCTGTTTACTCAGTCATTAGGAATTTAATCTCTGATATTTTGAGGAAACTTTGAAAAACCTATTGATCTTTTCATTTTCATATGCTATATGTATGTTTCTTGGTTTAGAAGACAAGCAAACAAACCCCTCAAACAAACAAACTTTCCTCTGAAGGTAAACATGAGAAATACTCTTGCAAATAAATATTAAATTCAGTAGTGTAACACAGATAAATGTGAGGCTATACTCACCAGAGACAAAGCAGGCTTTTTAATTGTAATTACAGAAAATTATCTAGTTAATGACCAGGAATGATGTCTCGATGGGCAGGGACAGAAAGAATTCTAATCTATCTCTGCTACTAGCTCTCTGTGACCTTAAATGGCTCACAGTGTGTTCAGTGTCTGACCTCAAACTGTCCTGAAAATGTTTTAAAAAAGTATCTATAACACTTGTGTGACCAGGTTCTCTGCTTAGTACATGGACCCACCTTCTCTTAAGCTTAAGCAGGAGCTAGTACAAAAACAGATTTTAGAACAAAATTTGCCCTTGTATATTTGAAATTCTTCAATGAAAGTTGCAGTTCTGTTGATATCACTATTTGTTAAGGATTAGTTATTGAAATTTCTAAGTGTGTAGTTTTTTCATGTGTCATAATTATATCCTTCTAATTGAAAGTTTCATGTCTTTGTCTTTTCAAATTTTAAATAATGCTACAATTCCTAACCGTTCCATAAAGTAATATATTACCTAAATTCAGACTCAGTTAATTCTCCAATATTAAAAAAGGAACAAAAACATTCACTTATTACAGAGATAAACTTGCACTTATGCAAAGTGCCAGCTGTATGCTTAAATAATCTTAATGATGCAATGTACTTATAGAACTTGAAGATCTCTATTAGCTTTCACAGAATTCTATTTTATTAATCTTCTAGCCATTTAAAAACCTTGAACTAAACAGAGAGAGATCTAAGAAATCATCTTTAAAAGCAACAAAAAATGGATGTACATTTAGAAGATATCTAACATTTTCATCTATTTTGGTTGCACATTGCTTTCAAAGATGAAACTGCTTATGTTTTGCTAGTGATTGCAGGTACAGTTCTAAGTCAGATGCACTTTCTAAGGAAGAAGGTGTTTATTAAATAAAACAATGAGAAGACGCAGAAAAAAATTAATCATACAAGTACACAATATTTTCCAACTCTGACAAATGAGCAGTGCTGATCCTTGCATAATTTGGTTACTATTTCAATAAGTTGCAAATTTGCTTTAAAAATTTTTTCTAATTGCCATGGTGAAATAGCCATGTTCGTAAGAATGTAATCTAGAGTTACTCTTAAATATATCAGCCTTTTAGGAACTGGCATATGAACAAAATGTCAAACTGTCATGTTTGAGACATGAGCATGATGCCACTGGCTTTAAAATGTTGCCTTAAAACTCCAGTTTTAGCAGTAACCACTGTTAGCTGCCTTAGTTCAGGCTTTTGTCAGTGTTTTGAAAATCTGTTTCTTAGAGTCAGGTAGGTGTCATTTTCATACTGAACATACAACATAACTACTATATAAAGTTTTGGAGCAAGAACACATTAGCTACTTAGCTTATTGCCAAGATTCATGTGAAGTTGACTGCAGTATCATTTCCGTGGACATGGAAGCCCATGGGACAAATATCTTTGCCATGGTGTAGATACATGTGTTAGGTAGTATTGCACGCTACTATCAGGCTGAACAACACTGCTTCTGTCACCCTCTTCTGTTAGAAACCATTCCCTATGTCAGAAATAAGAAAAAGACCCCACTTGGAAGTATTATTTGTTAGAACCATGTCCTTCTGGCTGTCATTCAAAGCTTGCCATTATGTAGTCATGATTAGTTGCTGAAGTAACTTCTCCAGGAATTTGTGCCTGCATCACTAACTCCAAAGAAGCAACCCCTTCCTAATTTGCAGACAGCTATAGCCATCATGTTCTCTTTTTACCAAGATGCAGATCAAGTATAATACAGATCCCAGTCACAGTTGAACTGGAATGGTGTTTTATGGTTCTTCTCTAGTTTAATGTTGAGCCAGTGTCAACTGCAAATATTTAACATTATAAATCAAAGGTCCTGTTTCAGTTAGTTCCATTGTCTGACTACAAGAAATGTATGCGAACTGTTGTCTGTCATGTGATTTGAGACTTTCAATGTTATGAATCTGAATCATTAATTCTTACCATATTGAATGCAACATATTTATTAAATTGCTAAACACAAGCCATTAACTTCTGGCAAAGAGCAAAAAAAAAAAAAAATCTTACTTACTTTAATAGTGGCAGGATCAGAAACAAATGGCCCTGCAACTTGTGTTTTAATACAAAAAGAATACTATGACTATACATACTCACCATAACTAAATATCCTATATTCTTTGTTTATTTTTCTAGTGTAGGTAGGATGGAAAAGTCTCATAATCTTCACCTCATTTCTCAAGTGCTCTCACAGTAGGTTTGGAAGCAGATAGGCACCAGACTTGTCTAAGTTGTCTTTATTTTCAGAAGATTTTATTCCAGTTTAGCTATTCCCAGGAGCTCCCTACCATTGCATGTCACTTGCATTTCTATGAAAATTCTTATCTGCACATACTGGACCTTTTCATACAACCAGAAAAGGCAAGTTCATAATACTAGACTTATACACCAAAGATAACTCAAATATAAGGAATGCAAAATTAACTGAGAAAGCAGGGGACAAGCCCAATAACATAATTTTGCAATATCCTGGTTATTTCTAACTTTTTTTGGTTGTCAGACTGAACTATGGGCTCAGTTTCTTCTTTTGAATATATTTTAATTTCTTCAGTATGTGTTTTAATTTACCAAAGCCCATCAGTTTATAATAAAAAATGGGTGGAATACAAAAAAAACTTTATCTAAATATATGTTATGTATAGGTTTACTATGATTTCTTTGGATTCACTTACTGTTATTGTGTAGCTTTTATTGAAACTGGAGTAACGTGATGAAGGGTCAGGTTATTGCATTGTTTCTTTGTCCTACTTCTTTGCTTCAATTTTCTTATTTGCCATTACACATCCACTGTGGTGCAGATGGAAAACTGGATCATAATAGTTTAGTCTGTATGCTTAGCACATGAATATGAGATGCATAGTTCTGTGTCTGTTGGGTTCCAGTTGCGTTCCCATCTTGTGACTGAATTACTCACTAATTTCCTTAGGGTGTATCTGACAAGATGTAGTAGCACCATCTTCATGGAAACAGCTGGATAGACATTATTTTCCTGAGATTATCACCAGTTATTTTGTTATTGTACTTCTTCCTGTAGATTGAACTATGTCATTATACATATATTACTGCACACGCGTATGAACATAATTATGACTCTTTAACCACTGACAGTGCAATTCATTTTTTTAATTCACTGAAATTAATGCTAGATGTGGTATGAATTATCCTTCCTTTCAAGAAAGACTCAACAATTTGACTTACATAAAGTTCTGCTATCAACTTTGTTTTCTTCCATTTGCCAAAGCTTTGGATAAGTTTTGCCTAAATTATTATGACAGGACAAGAGACAATGGGCATAAATTGAAATACAAGAAATTCCATTAAACATAAGAAAAATCTTTTTTTATTTAAACACTGAAAACACTGGAACCAGTTGCTCACCGAGGTTGTGGCCATTCACATCCTGACAGAGAAACAGTCCTGAGCGACCTGCATCACTAGTTGACCCTGCTCTGAGCAGGGACATTTGACTAAATCTCCAGAGGTTCCTTCTAATCTCAATTATTCTGTGATTCTATGATTCTATGAAATTAGAGGAATTTATCAGTGTTTCCTGGTGAAATGAGGCTACATGAGGCAGTCTCATGTTTTCACTTTGAGTTTTCCGTAACAATTATGAGCAATTCCCCAGATTTTTCTCATTCATTGGGCTCTTGTTTTCAGAGTGAAAGTTGAAAACAAAACAAAAACGGACCCCACAACTAGGATTCTGACTGTCTTTTAGCATTCATTTACCAAATTGCAGATTATTAATGCAGGCAATGAAAGTGAGACCTTTCACAAGAGAGAATGAATTTGCTTTGTTTGTGCCAATCTCTAAGATCTTACCTCTATATGTTGTTGACAATCTGTTCGTTCCTGGTAAAATTAGCACAATGCTGCTCATGACCAAATGTCAAGTAACATTTTATGATTTTTTTGTTCACTGAGTCATCATCATTCCCTTTGCTAGTTATGTTGATGGTGGTTTTCCATTTTCACAGAATCACAGAATCACAGA
>NW_010555424.1:18467-28669 GCF_000687285.1 Phaethon lepturus | reverse complement strand
GGCTGCTCGCCCCGCCCACTCCAGAGCGAGGGCGCCCGGGTCCTAGCGCCGCCACGTGACTCCTTCCCGCCGCCACAGGTTTGTCCGCGCAGGGGCAGCTCGGCCGCGTGCGTGCGCCTTGGGCCGTGCAGGCTAGCGCACAAGGCACCAGCACGAGCCTTCCGTTGCTTACATAGAGCGCCACGCGGGGCTGGATACTGCCCCCGTGGAATGCTGCCCCAGGTACCGAGAAGAGCAGGACCTGAGCAGTGGACTTAAACGTAGAAATCGGCTTCTGTAGTTGAGGTTTGTTCTGTGCTGCCGTTTCTATTTTCCAAGGAGTGATCACAGTTTCCTCTCACATAAGAAAGACTTTTATGACCTTTCTTGTTTGTTTTTTTTTCCTTCTTAGTCATTTTGATTGTGATATTTTGCATTTTGCAAATACTTTACAGGCTTCCCTCGTCATCCCTTACCACAGGACCACCGCCTGCAGATATGCCCACTTGAGATTGCTCTCCTTTTATATCCAGATGGAGTGAGCTTTCTGTACTGATACGCTGTGGCTCTGCTACTATTCATACAAATCACAGAATCATAGAATCTTTGGGCTGGAACAGAACTTTTAAAGACCTCCCCCCCCCCCCCCCCCCCCCCGCCATGACCAGGGACATCTTCAACTAGATCAGGTTGCTCAGAGCCCCATCCAACCTCACCTTGACTGTTTCCAGGGATGGGGCATCTACCACCTCTCTGAGCAACCTGTGCCAGTGTTTCACCACCCTCATTGTGAAAAATTTCTTCCTTATATCTAGTCTAAATGCACTCTCTTTTAGTTTAAAACCATTATTCCTTGTCCTATCACTACAGGCCCTGCTAAAATGTCCATCCCAATCTTTCTTATAAGCCCCTTTAAGTCCTGGCAGGCTGCAATAAGGTCTCCCTTGAGCCTTCTCTGCTCCAGGCTGAACAACCCCAACTCTCTCAGCCTTTCCTCACAGCAGAGGTGTTCCATCCCTCTGATCATTTTTGTGGCCTTCTCTGGACTCTCCAACAGGTCCATGTCTTTCCTGTGCTGAGGGCTCCAGAGCTGGATGCAGTATTCCAGGTGGGGTCTCATCAGAGCGGAGTAGAGGGGCAGAATTCCCTCTCTTGACCTGCTGGCCACACTGCTTTGGATGCAGCCCGGGATACGGTTGGCCTTCTGGGATACGAGCACACATTGCCAGCTCACGTCCAGCTTTTCATCCACCACTACCCCCAAGTCCTTCTTGGCAGGGCTGCTCTTGATCCCTTCATCCCCCAGCCTGTACTGATGCTGGGGGTTGCCCCAACCCAGGTGCATGAACTATAATATTGAACAATAAAACTGTTCATATTGCTATTATTTAGCATCCACACAAGTTGCGATGGGCTTCTAAAGTGCAGTACAGAAAGTAGCACTTCTTAGGCTACTTAGGAAATTCAGTAGGTGCTCCATGCCTATATCCATTGTATCGGGAAGTGATCATCCCCCTGTACTCGGCACTGGTGAGGCTGCATTTCAAATACTGTGTTCAGTCTTGGGCCCCTCACTACAAGAAAGACATTGAGGTGCTTGAGTGTGCCCAAAGAAGAGCAATGAAGCTGGTGAAGGGTATAGAGAACAAGTCTTATGAGGAGCGGCTGAGGGAACGAGGGTTGTTTAGTCTGGAGAAACAGAAGGCTCAGGGAAGACCTTATCGCTATCTACAACTACCTGAAAGGGGGTTGTAGCATGGTGGGCATCAGTCTCTTTTTCCCAAGTAATAAGCAATAGGAAAAGAGGAAACAGCCTCAAGTTGCACCAAGGGAGGTTTTCGTTGGATATTAGGAAAAATTTCTTCACCGAAAGTGTTGTCAAGCATTGGAACAGACTACCCAGGGAAGTGGTTGAGTGACCATCCTTGGACATATTTAAAAGACATCTATATGTGGCACTTAGGGTCATGGTTTAGTGGTAGACTTGTCAGTGTTAGGTTGGCGGTTGGACACAATGATCTTAAAGGTCTTTTCCAACCTAAATGATTCTATGATTCCTTCCACCTGTGTGGAGATACATAGGGCTAGGGTTCTAGCTAGAAGAGGATAGGTAGGATACAGTAGTGTCTTGTGAGAGCTATGGTGTTGCACAGATTAGTAGTTTCCAATATCTTAGAAGCTACTCACTGAAAATAGGTAATACAGAGGAAGAATCTGAAACGCTTTTGATACCATAGAAGTTTTTTCTCCTCCCTGCACGTTATGTTTGCATTGGCTTTTGATTCAGTTTTGCTGTAGTACCCATATGTACCTGCTTAGGGATTCATTGCAGTAATGTGCAAAGTTAAGCAAGGCCAGGTGGTTTGTTTTGGGTAGATAGCATACAGGTAGTGAGACATACACTGCTAATCTTAAAGATCAGTAAAACCAGTTTTTGACTGTCTACCATTACCTGAATTTAGGCCATTTGCTTACAGGCAAGATCAAGGTAATTGCAGAAGAGCAAAACCCACTGATTCTTGTGGAGCTTCTGAAGCAAGCAGTGCAGTGCCTGAGGCCCAGCAAAATCAGTGGAGTCTAGCAGCTCAAGACATTTTTACATGTCTTTACAGGTAATCTTGGTTCTCCAGGAAAAGGAACTATGATTTCCATTGACAGTCCCAAAGGACCAGAAAAACTCCTACAGTTTTTGGGAGGGGATAGTTTTATCCCTTGACTGTAATTTCTTAAGGAGGACAGTTCCACCCTGCAAAATCTTCTGCTTTGTTACTCCACTTTACTTGAATCACTACATCATAGAAATGTATAGCCATCAGTAGAATTTTTAATTCAAACCTTAGAGGCATGTACTTTGTGAAGGTATTTTCAGGAGGGAGAGGAGTAACAGTGAAAGTGAAGTTGGCAAAATACCTAAACCATCAGTACCTCTTATAGCTACGCAAATGATATAAAAGGCTAGGTAAGGAAAGAGGTGTTAACCAAACATTAAAAAGACTGGTGTGTCCTTCACATCTGTCAACATTGCCTCTACCAAAGCCTCCATCTCTCTGCAGCCTAGTCAGCAGAGTACAACATGTGCTCTCTGGTTAGTGTTCAGTTGTAAAACACTCACACCACTTTAAGAGGTCAGTGTAGTTTTTTCTAGAGGCAGAAGAGTGTCACTGCAGTTGGTCTGGTTTTCAGAAGTTGATGTCCACAGGCATAGACCAGCTGCTGAGAAAAGTGACCAGTGGTCTGTGGTCTCACTTTTGTAGCTGGTGGCTCCTATTGGTCTCACTTTTTTAGCTGATGCCTCCTATTGTATTTGAATAATACATTTACTGAAAGAGATGTGTTCATAGAAAATGTCGTGCCAGGGTAAATGACACCCCCCAATATCAGCACCAGATCATTGGATTTGATTCAGTATTCAACAAGGCAGTAGTGTAAGTGAGCGGAACACAGGGTTGTTGTGCTTGTAGAAGCCTGCACAGAATCTGGATAACCTCATAAACACTTGGAACTGAGATGAAGGCACAAAACCCCTATCTGTTAGGTGGAGTTATGTTGCATGTGTTTAAGCATTAGCTATGCTGCAGTACACTTATGAGTAGAGGGAATATTAAAGCGCAGCAAAACTCAAAACACAGTGACTTAAGGCATCTATGAAAAGAGTTTTAAAAAGTTCTTCTTTACAGTTCTAACTAAATTAAAAAAAAATCTGCATCTTAGTATTGTTCATCTATAAATATGCCACTTATTACAGATATTCTCAAAGTGTTGTTGAACCCATGAGGAATCATTAAATGAGCACATTCTTTGCCCAGAGTACACTGTGAAAGTCTCAGTCTAGCTTCTTGCTAAAGGGAGTTCTTAACAGGAAAGTATAACATCGTTGGGTTATACCTAAGAGATGCTAGATCCCATCAACCCTCCACTAAAAAGTCCTTCACTCCATAATTCCTTACTAGTTTCCAAATAAATAAGGATCATGGTGTGTTCTGTATTTACACATTTCTTTTGACTTTGTTATTTTTCACTTTGCCTCTTTGCGGCAAGAAAGGCTAATGATATCCTGGGTACTGAACAGAAGGCCGCATTGCTGGCTCATGGTCAATTTCTTGTTTGGCAGGACCCTCAGCTTTCCAACTGGCTGGCCCCCAGGCTGTACAGGTGCATGGGGTTATTCCTCAACAGGGGCAGGACTTCATGTGTTCCTCTGTTGAGCTTCATGAAGTTCCTGGATTGTTTCCATTAAAAACAGAGTGATGTAGTGAATCCGGTAACTGTTTGCCATTCCCATCAGTAAAGACAGTCAGAGAATGCTGGAAATCTTTGCCTGACCAGGCTTCCAAAAAGGCAGAAGTGACTGGAGTATTGTTGTTACAGACTGTAAATAAGAAGAGGGTAGCTGACATTTGGACAAAGCTTCATTGCTCTGGAACTTGGGGCTTCTGTTGGCTAATGTCTTCCCTAGCACCTCCTGAACTGTAGAAATGCTTTCTCTGTATTGTAACAGTTTTGGGTGGCTGTTGCTTCCCATTCCAGATTTCAGCTGTACTCTTTGCTGTTCCTGCAAAACTGCAGGTGAGTCCCAAATAGTACCTTAAAAGTGCCTGTAAACATTTATTCTTATTAAGCTTTACAGATATTTGTTTTTAAGGCTATGTTTTCTTATTTGCACTCGAATGGAGTCTGTTGTATTAATTATGGATTTTCACTGCAGTATTTTTAAGAATGTTAACAGTAACATTGAACATTTCAAAGGGTTTCATACATGGCTAACTGTGCAATGCATACACCTCTGCCTTTGATTCAAAAGGTAAATATAGCAAATCATGTTGTACAAAAAGCCCTTGTAAGATCTTTATTGCAGAAAGGCCAGTAATATTCAGAGTTGAGGTTTAGGTAATTTTTAGTTTGTTTCTAAAATGGGTATGAAAAGGGATTCTTCTTATATGACTCTCAAGATGCAGTTGAGGAACATGAAGTGTACCTACAAAGACGTATAGGGTCTTCAAAAATATGAACCCACTGAAAATATGAACAGATAGACATGGAAAAGAGAGACATGGAAATCAAATTCTTCTAGCCTGGATGAAACCGGAATTTAAATGTGTCATTTAGTTCCTAAATGACAGCACCCAAATTTCAGAGGGGAACAAAAATTCCTTTGAAGTCCTTTGCAAGGTGTAAAGTAGGGTACTTTTATTTAGATTATCTTTAAAGTGTTAGTTCTGAACTTTTTGTATTTAATGTTTGTATACTGTATATTAAATACATCCCTCAGGGTTCTGTGGAAATAAGTTTATTCTTTTGAAAGAAAGCTGCACTTGAAAGAAAGACTTTTCTGAATCACATTTTAATTTTTATGTTTCATCAAGGTAGACTGTGTCCATATTCACTTACAGAGTCCCTGCATGATCTTTCTTATAAATCTGTTCCTCTGATTGTCCAGGTAAGCATCTTTGGAGTGTGCCATGGCTCTCCTTGGAGTTACTTTTCCATAGAAACAAGAATCATAGAATCGTGGAATCTTTGGGTTGGAAGGGACCTTTAAGGTCATCTACTCCAACCTCCCTGCAATAAGCAGGGACATCTTCAACTGGATCAGGTTGCTCAGAGCCCCTGAAGAATGAGGGTGGCAGGATAAATAGTTTGTGTAATCCTGGGTCTTATCTTGTTACGGAGTTGGGCCATGGTGAGTTGGACATAGCCTTTGGACTGGAAACTTAAAAGTATTTTTGAGCCTAGTAGTATATTTGTAGCCAGGATATACCCTGCTTTTTCTCTCTAAAATGCAGCATTTTCAAAGGGTGGGTCCATTTTCTTTGTTTGTGAAACTACTCGGAAGTGTTGGTATTTCACAGTACACTGATGGGGCTGAAGACGTGTATTCAGAAGTTGTGACTCTGAAAGTGACTGAAATCTACCTTTAGGCTAAATCTTATTGAAGTCACTAGTGTTTCATAAGAATGGAAAATAAGTCTCTCTCTTCTAAATCCCTGTTCATCTTTGCTAAAAGGGAAAAAGGTTTCCTTTCATTTCCATCTATGAAACCAGGACAATTTCTGCATTTATTTTAGGTATATACAGGTTTCTACATTGATCCCAAAATCCATGTTGTATAGACTATAATCTTCTTGACTCACCATTAAGACTAAAATTTACCCATTTTAAGCACTATTGAATCACTAGAAGCCATCAGTTACTCATTTGGGGAACTGACATGCATTTAATTACATGATTAGGGACTGTCTGAAGGTACCTTGGAGAAGATGACAGCTATTTTGAAAGAGGGGGGCAGGAGGAGGAAAAATTGCAAAAAATAATGCAGTTGATAGGTTAGGCAACTCTGGGGTAAGACATAGGGAAAAGGAGTATGCCACCAGTTAGCTTCGTACATGGGTTTAGACATTTGCCTTATTGATTCTGATGAGTGTTTTGAGAGGCCCACTGCAGAGTATAAATTATGCTGGGACTTGCATAATACTTTTTTTGTGCACAGATTTGGAAAATTATTTGACACCAGATTTCACTGTTGTATTTTAAACCAGTGACGATTCAGATAAACAAACGAACTAAATCCCTTCAGTAATTGTATATATAGACACACTTCATGTAGCTAAATTATTTATTTCAAAGCCAGATTACGGGTTATGATTCTAATTTTCAGTAATAGTTATTGACAGAAATAAATGCCTCCTTTCTTTAGATGACACGGGGTTAGGAAATATGGTTCTCTTCTGATGACCTAAGGAAAGCTGTATAAGAACTACTGATAATACTCTATTTTCTTTAAATTAGTGTACTTCAGATATAATTCATGCAACATTCAGGTTTCTGAAAGGGCTCTCATCTGGCAAAGCCATTTATATAATCCAGAAACACAAAAAAGTGAGAGAGCATTACAGGAAGTTTGCCACATGACTTCCAGAGAAGCAAGTCATCTAGAGTGACTAAGGGAAAATCACATTTTACATCCAGTTCATGTGTTACGTCTTCCTCATGTAGACAGTGTAGTCTGGCTTAGTTGATAGATACTTTTTTTTAATAATTAAATGCCTTGGTAGCAGAACACATGCATCTGTGCTGCATGACCTCATGTTGCAGTTGGCCTGACCTTGTTTTACAAGCTTTTTAAAGGTTTTCGCACAATGCAGTGGGAGTTAGGAAAGAATGGGAAGTTTGTTCCCTGTCTGTTCCCATCCCTAACAGCTGTACTTGAAATGGGCCAAGACTCTCCTTCCTGATCTGCACTAGGGAGAAATCTTTTAATACTGAACAGCCTGATAAACAAAATGTATTAGAAGACAAGTGAACAAGAAAAGGAGATTTGAGAGCATGAAAGAATTGTTAGATGTGTTTTGGGAGAAGGGGGTGTTATTAAAATAGACCCGGGCTACAAAGGAGCATGCGCATGCTCACGCAATGTGGAGGAGGGGCTGCTGCATGTTTACAGAGAGGATGAAATGGGGAAAATACGAGGAGAAGAATACCAGGTGCCTGGAAGTGAACGCAGTGAGAGGAACCGGGAAGCGCTGGTTTGTTGAGCACAAAGGGACGCAGCGAGGGGAACTGGCGATCCCCAGCACCGCTAGGGCTGGAGCGGGACGCAGCTGGAACCCGAGAGCCGCGGGGCTGGTGAGCAAACGCCTAGGGGTGGAGCGAGGCGGGCCCGCCAGAGCACTGATTGGGCGCAAGCGGTGCTCGCCACAAGGCCTGCCTGGGGCTAACGGTGGGTCGGGCGGCAGGGGCCGCGGTTCCCATGGAGATGGGCTCGCCTTTCGGCCAGGCGTTGCTCGCCACGGTTTCCGTGAGACGCGGCCTGCAGCCGTGGGCAGGAGGACGAGCAGGTTCGTGCCGGGAGGAGCCGAGCCGCGACTGGACTACTGCGCGGGCGCCATCAGAAGGCACAGCGGCCGCACAGCATCTCGTTGTGCCGCAGCTTGTCCTTCAGAGCTTCCGACGCGGCAACCGTGCATTTTGCGCCCTTTTTCTCTCTCTGGGGACCTACTGTCTTTCTGCACCTTTCCTGTTACCAGGTGCCCTCTGTGTGCTGCCTCTGAGTCCTAGGCGTTATCTTGTGCTGCCGTGTGCTCCTTTCTATTGCCTTCCTCTAAGGGACTTGAACTTGGCAGTCTGTCTGCTATCTGCTGTTGTGCTTCAGAGGATCTGACCCCCTGGGCCCTCCATGGGACTTCTCACCCCTTCTTCTGGGATCTGCTTCTTGCCTTCTTTGCCCTGGCAGTACTTTCTTTTGCTCCCACTCGATTATGTCTCGTTGTCCCTCTCTGTACTAAGGTGTACAAGTCCTGCAGCATACTTGATACTTGGCTTGCCTGTAGCATTCCCTTCCTCCATCCCTGTGGCTGTCCCTTCCTGTCATCCCTGATGATATTTGCTCTAGGGACTCAGTGTCAGTGCTCCTTATGTTGTGTTGTCCTCTATTTACATTCCTGGACACTCTCTAGAATATGTACCCATTCCTCAGTCCCAGGGGCAATTGTTTCTTCCCACCATACCTTGTCTTTTACTTATGCGGTCTCTCATGCCCTCTACTCTTCTGTCTGTCCTGCATAATGGCAGAGCTTGACATCATGCTATCATGTACCCTGCAGCATAACCCATCCCCTCCTTTGCCAGAAGTGTGTCCCTGCTCAGTACCTGACATCCCAGGTTTCTCTTGTATGTTATTGGTCTTTATCTTATCCTCCAGCTCTGCTATATTTTATCTATTCCTATCAGATTGTGTAATGCACAATGTGTATTTGCTGGTTTACATGTCTTGTAAGGTTAATAGCAAACCAGCTACTATCAGTAAAGAGAGTAAGAGAGCACACAAGTGATGCTAACTTGTATCACCAATTGTCATAATTTTTTTCTTGGAACTGTGTTGGCATTATTTCCTTTTTTTTCCATTCCCAGCAATGGGAATTGTTGGGAATTAACAGTGTAGCTGTGGCCTGTGCTGATTGCTTGTCTCATCATGACTTGGAGCAAATAGTGAAACAGCTGTGCTAATACTCGGGTGGTCTTGGTTCTGTCTGTCAGTGCTTCATCAGGGAAAACAGTTGTAGCTAGAGATACTTAATTGATACTGGCTGCGTGGCATTTTCTCATCCTCTTTTCTGTAGTTTTGAAAGGAAGAGAAGCAGTCCTGGTTTATTAGCTCTGCTGGTCTGGTTGTGCACATCATTTTCTTGGTACAATAAGGGTATGTTATAAGGATGTCAAGGAAGACAGAAACAAGTACAGCTTCTTTATACTTTGAACAAAATTTTAAAGCTTTACATCTCTTTGACAAGAAGGGGTTGTATGGAATTCTGAGTGTTCTCAAGTATTATTCTGATATGGTCTTCAGCATCACCTTGTTCTCCTATTTGGTTGAAAAGTGACTAGCTCAAATATGGCGTCTAACTTCTTGTTGTTGAAGTAACATTTTAGTAATAACAGTTGTGAAATCACCAGTGAATCAGATATGCCGACCACACTCAATTGTGTGTGATTTACAGCCAAGCTATCATTTTCTGTTGGTAAAGAGGCTGACACGAGTCCCATTAGGCTGTTATGTGAGGGAACAGGAGTACCTATCAATCACCTCTTTCTGGATATGCTTGAGGTACATGGTTGGATTGTAATGGATATATTTGCTGTTTAGATTGTACGGGTAAGCTGTGCTTGTTGTAGGATGTTGACTCTTACTTCTATGTATGCTGTTTCCTAAGTCATCTTTTAATGTCATCATATATATGCTTACTATTCTTTTGACTGTAAGACATCCAGGTAATTGGTGCAATTTATATTTAAAATTACACTTATTTGCATTATGGTCCCTACTGAAACTAACTTCCAATTATAAATACTAGTGCTATCAGAGGCAAAATGTACCCTTTTCCCCTATTAAATTGCATTTCTAAGAAATACAGCTTTCTGTGATGGAAAGCAATATTTTAAAATTACAGGAAGACTCATTCATTCATATTCTTATATGACACGAATGATTCCTATGTTATATGTAACACAAATTCATCTCAGGATACCACTATCAATTTACCAGTGGCCTTAATTTGAGATATATGGACATAGGGAGGAAGGTTATTTTTATGGGAAGCTGGTGCCTTTTAATTTTGAGGTAACTGTAGAGGAAGATTGTAAAAGAAGTATCATTTTTCTTAACCACCTCTTTCCAAGAAAAATTGTGACTTCAGTTTGATGATTTCAAGGAAGTAATAGGCTGGAGC
>NW_010555424.1:11301-18436 GCF_000687285.1 Phaethon lepturus | reverse complement strand
CCCTACACAAAGGTCTTGTCTAATAATGTATTGCTAATTTTAGCTAATGAAGCATACGTCAGGTTTTTAAAAGGCACTTAAAAAAGTATTTTGAGACTTTAATGAGTATAGACTGAGCACAATTTCTTTCAGTGCCTTGAGTCCAGAAAGCATCTCATAGGCATTTTTTATCTTTAATGTATTTATGATTGGGGTGGAGGGGGGAAGGAAGTCGGATTTAGTTAATATTTTTAACTTTGGTAGCCATCAGGTGCATCTGGAGCAACAGTATCTGAAAGGAAGATATAGAAAGAACAAATCTTTCTTAGTATTACATGTTATAGGCAGGGAAGCAGTACTGTTCATGAATATCCACAACAGTGACTTTTACAAAAAATATCTATTGCTGCTTATCCAAATGGAGAAGATACTACTTAAGACTATTTTCTACATGGTGGTATGATTTGAAGATTGCCAAGGAGAAGTGGAATATGAAGAGAAAGCATAATTTTATTTTAAGTGCCTTAGGGATAAATGTGAAATCCAAGCCAGCAGAATTGAAAGGCCACCAGATCATTGTGTCCTCCACCAGTGTTTGTTACTCATTGTACCTGGGAAGAGCAAGCTTGAATTTTTTTTTATGTTTGTCACATCCAACAATCAGAGACTCATTTTTTGATCCTGGAGAATTAGAGTTGACTAGTTTGTTAGTGAAGAAAAGTATTATTTAAATTGTGGCATCCTTTAGCATAGAGATACTGCATCATGTCTGCTGATCTGGAAATATCTCTTTCATTTAAAGATATTAAAGAGCCACTATTTGAAAGGCATGCTTGTCTGAGTTGTACTCTGCATCCCTTTGCTTATCCAGATGGGATTATCTGTAAGAAAGAAGAGATCTGAGCACAGAAGAGATCTGAGCAGAAATTACCTTTCTTTTTCCTTTTTTTTTTTTAATCTTTTTTTTTTAAAGCAGCCATGGTGCTTAGAAATAATGTTTTTTCTTCTACAAGATGGAAGTGAAGCAGGTAAAGGGCTTTACCAGTAAAAGCACAACCTGCATGTTGTTTGTTTTCTTTTTAGTTTTAAAGATACACTTAATATGTTACTGAAATACAGCTATTTCCTCATACCTGTGGACCTTTCTGACAAGTAACTTCAAGGTGGATTTAACTGTGGACAGAACAGTAGTTTTGTAGTCCCATGAGTAATTGTGGGAAGAGAAGACAAATGGGACACAGCAGTTAATATTGTTGATCTAAGAGAAGGCTGGACTGTGACTTTATGACTATGACTGTGTCATAAATGCCTTCAAGAAAAGAGAAGTATGCATGCAGTTTACAGTGACTAAATCTTTGTATAGCTCTATTTTCAGTCTGTATAAAGAAAGGAGAAAATTATGTTTTCCCACCCCAAAATTTAGTGGTATTTCACAATTAATTTGGCAAGTCTTATCCCTGGACAATGCAGGACTATAAATAAAAGTAAATTCTGTTTCTAGAAGTAGCCAATGCCCGATGGTCCAGGAAACTTTACAATTTAAATTTAAAATTCACTGGTAATTAGTTGTCAGCTATGCCATAGATTGGGAGTGATGAGATACTTGATTTGTATTAGTTATCAGTCTCAACTGTCTTCTGTCAGCTCCTGTTTCAGATTTATAGTAGTGTTACAGATGGAGAAAGAACTAAAATATCTCCTTCAGTGGAATGAAAGAGCTACATGCTCACCAGTTCCTGTGTCAAAAGAAAATGCTGCAAGATGTCAAAGAGCAACTCCAAAACATGCATGAAAAATTTAACAAATTGAAAGATTTTGTCTATAACCTAAGAATTTTAGAAGAGAGAGATAAAGAGTTAGAACACTATAATGTCACAGGCACTTGTCTGAAAACATCTTAAAATGCTAAACAGGCAGAGATTAGTGATCTTGGAGTACAACTGGGTAAAGTGGAGTAAATGCTTATCAAGGAAAAAAGAAAAAGATGCAAACTTCATTATCGCTATCAATAAGTCATTGGCGAACATAAATTAGAGCTGGAATGGTTTTGCAGGTCAGATGTGATAGAATAGCATGCAGGAAAAAAGAAATTTAGCTTCTCTGAGACATATTTGGATTGAGATAAAGCAGTAACATCATTCATACAGTAGAGAACACTTTGAGCATGGAGATATGATTGTCTATCCTGACAGAGGAGCACCTGGAATGTGAACAGAGTGAGAGCTAACGGAAGTGACTTGGCCTATCTTTACACCTCTATATCTTGGTTTCCACAGTGACTTGTCTGATTTCTGGCAATATGTTAGAGAAAGAATAGCATTAAGTGATAGTGAGGATGCTTTTAAACATACAGCATGTCCCTACATAATTTACAAGGGTGTATGTTAGGGAGATGATACGACTGGGTGGAGATGGTATGATTATAAGGGAAACATAGTGTGGGGAGCAGAAAAGGATTTGTCAGAAAGAAATGTTTTTTTTTTTCTTGGGCACTGAAACGCCTCTGGGAAATGAGATGAATCTGAAAATATTGTGATATATCTCCTGTGCATTATATCAAGATGCACTCGTCTTCTGTGTACGTGAAGAGACAAATGATAATGGTATTGTCAATAATATTATCTAAGGTTACTAGACTTTGGTTACTATATTGTGCTGTGGATTCAACACAAACAGCTCAGCCTTTCAACTACTTTAAGCCACTGCAAGCTAATCTTATGATAGGAATTGGGCTTATGCGCTCTTAAATACATTTTGTCCCACCTTCTCTGGTAGGCCTGTTGAAGGAAAGAAGTCTGTTAGGACATATCCAGCCACAGGACCAAGATTTATGATTAATACAACAAATTAGTAGATGAAGATAGCTAAAGCAATGCACTTGTTTAGTTTGGCCATTCTCACTAATTTTTATTATTCCGTATATAGACTTCTAAACCTTGTGGAAAAAGGCGGGGAATAAACACTTATTTCCTGAGATCTGTCTGCACATCATTCTTGTTTAATATAACTACTGTCTTCAACTATAATAGTATCTTTGGAATACTGTTTCAAATGGTAATTTCTCTGTTTAAAATGGATTCTCTGTTTAAAATTGTAACTGCTGTAAAGTGTTCTGGGTCTAACTGCATTTACAATGTAGAGATGGCTGGATAAGTTTTAGATAATTTTTTTAGTTATTAGAAGTGATCTGGACATGGATTTGGCATTCCTCAAAGGTCACTAACTGATTGATGTTACCATGGTTCTGGAGCATATGCAATTTCATTTAAAGCCAGTTCAGGAATTTTACATGGAGTATATCCTTTGGGAATGGAAGGAGGAGTTTCAGTCTTTTACACCCAGCATTGCCTCTTTGCCAGGCTGAGCTGAATAGTAAACACTAAGCAGTAGAGCAATTACTCTTCTGATCTGCCTTGCCCTGGAGAGTTGCGAGTTGAACATGTGAGTCGTAAAAGTGTCTATCTAGACTATACTGAGATGACACTTCTGTTAGACTTTATTTATATGCATAAGTGTTGGCTATTGCATTCACATTAATTCAGATGAAGTGTAAATTTAAAAGCAAAATCTAGCAGAATATGAAAGTGAATATGCATTTAGCTGTTTGTGACTATCCAGTTCTAGTTTGCAGTTCTATTATATGTCTATATGTAGTCACTATATGATTAACCTTATCTAACCAAACGCAGCAGTCATTCAGCTACATAGAATTGAAAGTAATCAGAAGGTTGCAGAACTGCACGATATCAGTCCAGGCCTGTTTGGCCATGCAGGAGGCTGCACCAAGCCTATTGAGTCTTGCAGGGATGAATCCAAAGCTTGAAAAGGTTCAGTGTGTCATTAGAGAACTTACTGGTCATGTTAGCAGCACCAGCTCTTCAAATTTGTTTGAAATGCCAGTCTTACAGGTATTCTTCCACTGTATCTCTGAGAAACGTTTTTTTGTTGATAGCAAATAAAAATACTGGGGGGAGGAGAGGGAAAGATACGGAGCTGCTTCTATTTTTAAGTGTATACAAAAGCTCAGATTTCTGCTGGGCAGCCCTTGTTTTGCAATTTCTTCTTATGCAACAGAAATTTTTGGGTGGAGGAGGAACTCTGTTATACTTCAGTGGAAGTCTTGCACTTCTTTTCAGCAGTGCAACTAACTTTTGAAGTATAGTTTTGAGAAATGGCATATGTTGTTATAATTGGTTTCAACTGACTTACGAGAAAAAAAAATTATGGTGACTGTTTCTTTAGGAAATTGTAGCATCTTGTATTTAGTTATGTGTTATTGTTTAAAAAAATTTATATATGTAAAAATGTCTGGCCTTGTTAGGTCACCAGAGATGGTCTTTAATGTAAATTTGTTTTATTCTTGTTTATAGCTCTAGGAACAGTCACACAGATCATCAGCATGAGGAGTATGTGAACCTGAAACATCACATGGAGAGAAAAATCCAAGAACTGGAAGGAGAGCTTGCCTGTCAGAAACAGGTATAAGAATATGGAGAAAAAATGTTGTTGCTGCGGTGACACCTAGCAAATTTTTTCCTTTTTTTTTTTTTTTTTTTATTTATTACAATGTTCTGGTTTAACATTGCTGTAGTTGTATAAAATTTTTTTTTTGCCTTTTTCTGCTTAAATTGATGAGATTTGTAATGACAGTTTAGAAAATTATGCACTACTTGTGTAGTAGCTGTTGCTTTGCTTGTCTGGCAGCTCCACCGTGTAAGGAACTGTTAAGAATGTGTTCAGTAATCTGAGATTGTGTAAGATTATTTTATGTAGACAGCACACTGCTAAATTTGCTAACCTTGAAACTACAGGAAAGGTCAGCATCTAGAAAGCAGAGGCAGCCTTAGGCAATATAGGTAAATGTACGTTGTTTATCATACTCCTAATTACAAGGCTCCCTCCGCCCCCCCCGCCTCTTATATTGCTATCATTTCGTTATAAAAGGATAATCCTACTAACAATGAAATTTGACCTATGTGAACAATAGTTGATAACTGGCTTGATTTAGAAGTTGTCTTTGTGTGTTGTGTGGTTGAACTGTAACGATAAAGCTGACTAACTGCTGTTACACAAGCATAAGGGCACATAATCTAATATGCACTATTTCTCTTAACTTCTCTTTTTTTCTCCTGCAGTGTGGTATCTCCATTGTTTGACTTAGAACTAAAGCAGCACATCTCACAATGTTGCCACTGGGTCTCTTTGCAGTCATTCCCCTTAATCTAAGACATGACATTTAATCAATTAGCTAAAATCCCTTGTGACCTCATCCTCTTGTTTTCAAGTTTCAGTTGTGATTTACCAATTAAAGTCCTGGAAGTAGTATCTCGTAAACTTTTTTTTAAATAATTTATCAGTCTACACACCTGAAAGGCCACTCACTGCAACAGTTTAATTTCTGGAAAATCCATGGCTCTCTTCTGAACAGTTTTTCATACGCTTATAAAACATAGGTTTTGTGAAGAATGAATGTCACACTTCTTCAGTGGTGTCTTCACTGGTGTCTTTAGTTTCCATGCATTGGACTCGGAATAACTTGCAATGTTACTTTGGAGGAATTTTACACCACAATGACCATTATGTAGTACTGTTCTTACTTGAGATTGAAATGTAAAGTCCTCTAACAACAGATTTTTGTTTTCCCAAGTGTGACAAACAATATAACTGTTTTGATTCTTTTCCTTTAACTTAAAATTAAATAGCTATACAGAGGGGAAAAAAAAAAGTCTTTCCCGTAGCTTCCTATTTCCCAGTAGCCCTCTTGTCACTTTACTTCCAGAGTGGAAAACATGGTACTATTTTTCTGACAACTTTTTGGTAAGGCTATATTTTCTTAGCTTTTTAGTAGTCCTGCAAATATTCACTTTAAAAGCCTCTTGACTGCAGCCAAAACTTTCCCTTGTAATAGTAGTGAATTGTTTTCCCTAACTTAAGCAAAAAGCATAGACTAGTGATGACAAGTCTCTATAATGCACCTTTAAAATCTTTTTTGTGTGGTTTGTTAGTGACCACTTTTTGTGCTTCAATACTGTTTCTGTTGTCATTCTGCAGACACAGAGGGAAACTGTTAAATGTTTATCACTATTAATTCCATACATATGTGTGTGTATAAGAAGCTCGATGTCCTAATGGCATGTAATATATTGTACATAATAATCAATATCCCTTTATTCATGTGCTTATAATATAATATTATAATAACTTCTGTTAATTTTTGTTATTTTATAGTTAAAATTTTACTTTAAGTTGTGGCAAAAAAAGGCTGAAATAACTTTATTTGGTTTCTTTTTGTATAGCTCAAGACTGTTCGGTCCCATTTGCTAAGTAAACTGTCCAGTTCAAAAAAACAAAATACACAACAACAACAAAAAACAAACCAAAACAAAAAACCACAACTTTTAGCACTGGGGAGATATCGCACTTTTCTGCTCCTCTAAAAGTTAAAAGAAACTTCAGGTCTTTCCATAATGGATAGTCTTTGATGTATTACAAATGCTCAGATGTCTGTAAAGGAATTGAACTTTAATGTCTGTGAGGTGAGGTGTTTTTTCTTAAAATAAGTGCTTCTTCCCCCTGCCCTGGTTATGGAATATGATTTATTTTGCAAAGGATGCCATTTGACTGATGTGTTTCTTTAAATTCCCCTTTTCTGTACAAGTTGTGTTAGGGGACCTACCACAGGCCAGATGGTAGGTTTCATTTGGCACATTCTGATTCTCATTAGAGCAGAGAAATATCACGCAATGATTAAACCCGTTTTACAGTGTTTGGAAATTCTGTATTGTCACGGGCTTTTTTATCAGTACCATTGTACTTGTGTTACCTATCTGTTGCTCCCCTTGTAGGAACTGCTAGCTGAATTTGATGCAGAAATGAAAAAGAGAGAATGTGAGTTTCAAGAGCAGACAATTTAAATTGGTAACTTAGTTTTGTCCCATGAAGTTAAGGTAACTTATTTGTAAGCTAGTACCCTTTATTCACAGAATGAATGTGTTTATTATAATCTCAAGTCATTCCTGTGTGAAACGCATGAAAAGCTGACTCTGTTGTTGTTGCTGTTTTTCCTACACCTGCTAATTTTCCTCCACTAACTAATTGTTTCCAGGATAGCAGGAAGCAGGGGTATATGTGGTATGCATCTTAATTTCATTCATAG
>NW_010555424.1:0-11270 GCF_000687285.1 Phaethon lepturus | reverse complement strand
CCTACACAACCAAAAAATATATATAGGTCTTTGAAAGGCCTGTCTCATCCTTCTGAGGCTAGTAATGAGGAATTCACTCTTCCAAAATCTGTATTTTCTGCATGTGGAGTCTTTGCTAATCATCATCCAATATTACTTGGATGGGTTCTCTGGTGCCTGTGTTCACTTGCTTCAGTGGTGGTTTAACTGACAGCTTAGTAATTCAACAAACCAAGGTTTATAGGTAGAGGGGGGAAAAAAAATGCTTACATTAAACCTAAACTGATAGTGTTGGGAAAAGCAGACAAACTTTCAGAAAGAGGGTTTGTATGCCTAAAAGATTGCCAGCTTTTTCCAGCTGTGTTGATTTTTGTCTAATAAAATCAACTACTTCTTCCTACAAACCTTACCTTGCCAAAGGCTTATTAGGGTAGCAAAAGGTTGCCTGGTCATTAGTGGTATCAATGGATTTCTGCATCTTGAATGCTGACACAATTGGAGTTTAGTTTCTGATTTTGTTTTCTTGACTTGTCTTGGGCCTTCTTTAAAGGACAGTACTGTAGTAATGGACCTAAAAACACTTTGTCTTATTGTGGTCTTGACTGTAGAGATTGCATGACCAACTGCTGTTGACTCAGTATGAACAAAGGAACTGCAACTGCGTGTATACTTATTAAATGTGAATTTGCACATATTGCTTACTCTGTGATATGCAGTGTAACTCTAATAGTACTTCAGACGAAACCTTTAATCTTTGCAATTTTCAGATTTGAGTGCTTGATCAGATAGCTCCAATACTGTTTGCAGCTGCATCTGAATGTAATAGCTCTCAGTAGGCCTCATGTGCTAGATGCTATTACATCTTTTTTCTTTCTTTACGAAATATATTGTCTATGAGATATTATTTGTACCTGAATTGGGGTGGAAGTGTTAAGCAAGGGAAGGAGAGCTCATCTGCAATCATTTCCCTCATGTATTAGTGAGGCCAGCTGCAGGTGAAGCCAAGAAGTCATTGAATAAAAAACTGTGTAAAAGGAACTTTAGGCAGTGGTAGGAGGGGGTCATATGCAGGATTAATGTTAATGTAGGTAATAGGTGTAGGAAGAGGATACAAAATGGATATTTAGCAGTAATATGGGAGTAGAAATCTAAATAACAGCAGAGCCTGTAGTTTATGGAGAAGGTGTTTTAAAGTGCTTTGTTGATCTAATGCTTATACCATGCAAAATGTTATTTACAAATTTAAAAACACAAAAAAACCCAAACCATCCCCCTCCAAAAAAACCCACCTCGCAACCTTCTATACTATTTTGTTTGTTTCTGGAGCTGATGCTAACACTTCACCTCTTAAAAATTAGGTTATATCAGGCTCTCATTAGAATTCTTAAGTCTTATTCTCCTCCTTTCTAAGGTGAAGCTGCTGACCAGAGAACTGGAGGCCCTCAAAGAGATTGGAATGCAAACACCAGAATCAGTGCAAACAGCAGAAAGGTTTTATTTGAGACCGGAGAAAGAAAACCAGTTCAGTGATTTTGTTGCTGTGAAAGATGCTTGGTATTGTACAGTTTTGATTATGATAAAAATAAAGTGCTTTTCAAGACTCTACAACTCTGCAAACGCTTTCAACTTACATACTTCATACTTCTTCACATACTCTTATTTTCGCAACAGCTTGGGATGGTCTACGTTAATTAATTGATCTAGTAATATATATTCTTACAAAAGAAAGAGGTAACCCTTTGCATGAAATATTTGCTAAATTTCATGGATTCAGGTTAATTCTGCTACATTTTTTCTGGATATAAGCTGAATCACTTAAAAAATAAAATTTTATGTTAGAAGTTTTAATGGTTCGGTGGTACCTTCTGCCTTTACTGCAAAAAGGAGTACTTCCTCCAAGCAGTAAATATAATGAAAAAACTTAGCTCATCCCACTTCTATAATGTGGGCTGGTTTTGGTGTCTCATATTTCACACACTTGATTTGAATCCAGTAAGTCCAGTTGTGTTCAGTTACAACTTTATACTTTCTCAAGCAGCTACACACAGATTGTGAATATAGTGACAGAAAATAACCCATTCAAACCAGAGTATTATTGGGGGTTTTATCTTTTATGTTTTACTCATCACTAGCTCAAACTTAAGAAATGACACTCATAGTTCAATTTCTGTTCCTTCTGTTTTGCTTTAATCCCTTATATCCAAGACTTTTGATATATTTTGAAAATTTATATGCACGTCAGTTTCAGAGGGTAAGAACATTATACAGCTATTACTTGCATGTCTCCTTTTTTATTTACTGTTAGATTTACTGTTAGATTTGGGTTTTCTATAGGCACTATTTGGTGGTCTTTTCTTCTAACAACTCACTTCTGTCTTATTTTAAACTTGGTCTCTATTTTTGTGTGAGTGTCTGCCCAGGATATTAATCTGTGAATGAAAACTGAACATTCAAGGGAGCATTTTTGCTCCATGGATTCCTGCAGTCTCTTATTTGGGCCACCTGATCATAGCTGGTTTTCAGTTCTTCAATTACTGTGAAGAATATTTTCAGTATGGTAAAAGAGACTGTTAAAAGGAGTAGTCCACCTGTTAAAATAGCTTCTCTATGAGTCATCTTAAAAAAAACAAAAAACCAAAAACAAACATTCAAACTTAATTTTTAGGATTACCCTGATCACATTGTTAGGTGAAATACTGTTGTTCTTTGTGCTAATCACAGACTTGAAGTTCCTTGATAAATTGGAGTTAAGTCTCTGCAGTGGTATATGAAAGATTCACCCCTGGTCTTAAGTCCAACTAAACAATGGCATTCTTAGTTTGGAAAGACAACATCAAAAGACCTCCTCGCAACCTGTTCCACTGACAAGCAGATACTGATTTCTGTTTCCGCTGTTTCCAACAATGATTCTTTTAAATTGCTCAAACCAAATTGATAAAAAAGTAAGTAAATCAACAATACTGAAAAATGTGCTTATGTTGCTTGAAACCTTACTTTATTCTGTCTCTCTACATCTTCTAGGCATGAAGAACTAGCTCATGCCACCAAGGAAAAAGATGCAATGCCAGCTTCAGTGAAGGAAGCCCAAGTCAAACAATTCAAGCTGAAATCAACAGCTTTGCTCTGTGTATCATAGGTATGAACAACAACTGTCTTTGGCAGCTGAGCAAGAATGGATTCTGGAACAGAGTAAAATGCAAGCAGAACTGAACTGGCAGCAGGTCTGTGAGAATGCTGAAAGGAATCAGTATCAGAAGTCAGAGCACCTAACACAAAGACTGTCTTCAGCAAGAGAGCAGGTGAGAATTTCAAATTAACACTGTTTAGGAACGATCTGTTGCATAGGGAGCTATGGATTTTTTCCATCATGGTGTTTCTCAAGGGAGGCATGACTTCAGTGGTCTTTCAAAAATCTGTAAAACAGTAATTCTGTATTGTGCACAGCAGTTCATTAAATGTATTTGATCAGAGACCAGATTTAATTTTCATGGACAATCCTTAATAGCGGCCTTTTCTCCCTTGTAATGAACTCTTGGGAAGTAGCGGCATCTCCAGGCTGGGAGATGCCACTGCTTTGCTTGGCACTGTAGCAGAAGAAGAAAGATGCCTTTTAGTTAGAGCAGCCCCAGGCCAAAAAGAGTTTCAGATCACAGTACAGCTTGAATTCTATCAAGGGAACAATATTAGTCCTGGAAAACTCAGAGTATTTTTGTATGGAAGAAAAAATCCTATTTTGTGAAGTGTGCAAGCTTCTGTCTCTGAAAAATGAAATACCTATTTATTGTTTGGAGACTATTACACAATGGGCTAAGAATAATTCTCAATGACCAGTTGCCTAGTAAATTCATGGGTACAGAGTAAACATGTGTTTACAAAGTTTAGAATGCAGGCATTTACTCTGGTGTTTTATTTTACCATTGTCTTCCAAAAATTATTCATAGGCATCAATAGGTGTAGCATAAGAACACATCTGAGGTGAATCAGCATTGTCCATTTCACATACAGAAGATGAGACAATGAAGCCAAATTATTTTTCTGTGAAGGTGGTTTTTGACAGAGCCAAACATGATATGCTTTAAGTTCCTGTCCTGTGTTTTAAAATATCTCTCTCTTTTATTTCCTTCTTTTCTTTGTTGTTTCTTTTTTTAATCTCTGCACCCTTTGCCCTTGAGATACTGACATGCTCTTCTTCCCCTCCCTTCCCTCCCTCCTAGGTTGAAGCTGATCTACAGAAAACAGACTACAGGTTGCATGAAGTGAAGACTGTTCTTTCTGCTTTGACTGTTGAGAAAGAACAGACAATACAAGCTTCGTTTAATCACGGTATTTTACCTGAAGGGGAGAAACAGGTTAGACAACACTTAATGTATTGACTTGGATGAATTCATTCTGAGATGACAATTTTATGGGGCTTATTTCCACTGGACTTCTTGTAAGGATTTCATCTGTTTCATATGTTTAATTCAAAATACATACATATCTAGCCTGGAATATACATAGGTTAGGTCTCACAGGCTTCATTATGGCTTTGATCTGTTACGCACTGGCAAAAAGAGCAAGCTGGATGTAGATAGTTGCTCCAAAACAGGACAATGTACTGTACCATCATGGCATATCAGAATGGGAAGAATTAATTTCTGGAATGTTACTGAGGCTCTGTGTTAGTTGCAATTCAAGGTAGATTTTAAAGTTGTAAAGTTAAAAATTTAAGGCAATGCTTTAAAATACTAATTTGTCAGTGGTTAAAGTAATGACTTTTCTTTTAGTATCACAAACTAGTTTTCCTTTCATTGCTACTTATTAAAATACAAATATTAAATAAAAGCCATTCAAAATTGCAAACGTAATGCTCATTTGAAGCCATGCTGAAGGATAATGCATTATGAGTAGAAAATTGTCTTTTGTAAAAGAATGAAGTAAAAGAGTGTGCTCCAGTGCACCCTACTGGGCAGCTACAGATGTTCAACATGAGCAGTTGAGAGTGTATTTTCAGAGCTTGCTGGTAAGAAAAAGCAGTGTTAAGCAAGCCTAGTGGTATCTGGATGCAGAAAGTATTGTATTACTTCCGGAAAACAATTTTTATAATACGTTAGACAAAAGTAGACTGCTAGTAAAAACTTACTATGGAGCAAGTTGGTTTTTCCAATTTCATTTCAAACTGGACTGATTTGCAAATTGATCATTCAAATACCAAGAGAATCAGGGCTGGGGAGGGGTTCTTGTTTTACTGTTCACTTTCACTGTTGTCTTCTACTGTAACTATTATTGTTGTTGGCAAGACTTTGTTTTCATTGTCACACCTTTCTTTCTGTTGCTAATATACTTTATCTCTGTTTTGCATTTTTGGCCTGTACGATAAGCAGTACCCCTCTCAGCAAAACCGTTTTTGTCTCTGATTTATGTGAAGGACCATTGTTTAAAAAACAAACAACAACAAAAAATACTATGCTGAACTAGAACCTTTTCTCGTAATTTTTCTGTACAAAATAAATTGTCAACAAACAAGGGGAAAGGTGATTAAAAGTTTAAAATTGGTAACATTTGTGTCAATTGGTCTTCTGAAAGAAGGAATAGTATGTCGCCTAGGCTCTGGTTTAGATGACTGAGGCAAGGAAGATTAAAGTTTAAATACACCCTAGTACAGTATCTTCAGCATACAAGTCCTTTATTCAGAAGTCCTTTATTCAGATTGGTCTGATACCCCATGAGGGTGCTAGAAATATTGCAGTAGTCATTGTTGGCCTTTAAGTAAGCAACAGAGATGTGAAACACACCAGCCTGGAAAATGTTGCTTGTAACTGATTTTCAGTATGACTTAGGTCATGTCTGCCTAACTGGAGCATGCTAATAATACCATACAAGTCCACAGATAAGAAAAGATTGCTTATAGTAATTCTGGATGATTATGTGGTCTTCTGTCTAGACCTTTTTCCACTAGCAAAAACCTAGACCAGTTGTATTTCTGGTTCCAACTGTGACGGTTCATGTGTATGTTGCAGGTTGAGATGCAGTTCTGGTCCCCAAAATTCAGGATGCACCTGGGTGATGTACTGGTACCTACTGGTGCCTTTCCCTTCATGCCTTTTCAATCTCCTTTTCCCCTCTCCTCACCTTAACAGCCTTGGGAGAGGCTGGAAAAGCAGAATACAGATTATCCTCATCTTCTGCATACCCTGTACTGTTAGGGCAGAAAGAACTACAGGAGGAAGAGGCTGTAGGGCAGCTGTTGCCTTTACAAGAGGGAATTTTAATTGGAAGGCCATTAATGTTCCAGATCACACTTTCAGATCACAGTCACAGAACAGACTTCTGGTGGGGAAATAAGACTGAAGGAAGTGGGGAATGATGGATAAGGCAGAAAAGGAGTAGTGTTTGAGGCTGTGCAAGGCATAAATGTTGAGATTTAACATTAGTACAATACATCAGCATTCTGCTGACACACGTCCTGTGTGCAGGGCCTCATGGATTTCCTTTCCCTCTCAAGAGGCAGAACTGCTGCTTTGCAACAATTTAAGGTTAGGGTTGAATACAAAGAAACATTTTTTTCAGCTCAGAAACTTAAATTAGCAGCATTCAATACAAATATTCCAAACACATTAGACTGTCTTTTCCTTTTCAAAAACATCTGGTCTGGACAGTCTGAAAATTAAGATTCATTTAGTGACTATAGGAGTGTATATTCCACAATTGCCGGGCTTTCTAATACTCCTGTACCAAATAGTATCTGCATTTCTTAAATGGCTGACGACATATGTTTCCATCACCTAGAGAGAATTTTACAGGGGTGGAATCTAAATGCTGCATTCTTTATTTGGATGAAACCTCTATTTTGGATTAAATATCAATTAGGTTTTTTACAGTAGTTAAAGCAGCTTTGGCAGCCTGTGTTTTGTCAGCCTCTTCAGTTCTGGAAGTCTGTAAGAGTGACATTTGCTCATTAATTCATACTTCCACCAAGTATAATTCCAAAAGTCAAGCTTCAAGGCCTTTGTGAAGGCAGAGCTTCAATCATTATCTGACCAATGTTCCTTTTACGTTGTTCGCTGTTAGCTTGTCTGTAACTAATGTGCAAAAGGAAGACATTGCTACTTATTTTAGAATTGAAGTGCTTAGAGGTTTTCTAGATGTTGTCCATTGCCCGGGTTGTCTAGATGGAATCCATATACTACTTCCTTCCTCTTTTCCAGTTTAGCAAAGGATGTCCAGCCTCTTTATGTTCTCATGAACAATTGATCTCCAATGCTGCTTTCAAGAATTTGGCAGGTCAGAAAGGGGACTGCTGTTGAACCTGTAAGTTCTTTAAGGAGATGGGTTACCCATGCAGAGAAGAGAAAGAGAGAGCACCCTTCAAAGAACAGCACTGAAAAGACAGAGCCAACTCTGTGGCCATCCTCCTCCCCCATGTCAGGTTCTCATAATAGCACTTTTTTTCCCTGGCAAATCCCCAGCATGACGAGATCTCTTTCTTCCTATGGTTCTTTTCTCCAAAGTCTGCTCATGGATTGAAAGTATTAGGATCTGCGTGTGTGGTGTTGTGGAAAGAATATGTGTTGCTCATTAATGATGGGTCATTACTGTGTCGTACTTCTATTTTACAGGTATTTCAGTATGATGATAAAAGTTATCTGAGCGAAGATATTCCTACCTTGGAAATAAAAAAGCTGCAGGAGCAGAATGCCAACCTTCGGGCTGCTATTGCACAAATGAGGAAAGAAATGGAGAGTCTTGATGAGCACATGTCCTCTTTTCCTCTGACAGAAAACAGACAGCTTGCAGGGCAAGGTGACTACTCTTGCCACAGAACTCTAAATTCAGTTAAGGGAGTGTAGTGGTCACAATAGGAGCCTATGAGGGATACCTGACCCCTGGGTGTGTAAAGATCGTGACCGTAGGGTTCTTGGGATTCCACAATACATGAGCATACAGCGGTCTGAGATTCTGAGAATTTCTTTAATAGAAGTTACTACAAAACTATTATTAGTAAAACAAATATACATACACTTGCACTATAAGTCACTACAAAATTACCACTGGGAAAGCAAATCTCTCTCTCTCAAGAGTAAAGCAAGTATATGTATATTACAAGTTATTACAGAATTCCAACTAGTGAAGCAAGTATATAGAATCATAGAATCACAGAATGATGATTTCCAATTTGGGTTGGAAGGGACCTTTAAAGATCACCTAGTCCAGCGTCCCTGCCATGGACAGGGACTTCTTTCACTAGATCAGATTGCTTAAAGCTCCATCCAGCCTGACCTTGAACACTTCCAATGATGGGGCCTGCACGACTTCCCTGGGCAAACTGTTGCAGTGTCTCACCGCCCTCATTGTAAAAAATTTCTTCATAGGAGAGGTGTTCTAGCCCTCTGATCATTTTCATGGGCCACCGATTTAACAGGTCCATGTCTTTCTTACAAACCTTTACCTGTGCATGTGCCTATAAATATATTACATGAGATGTTACTGGTATGAGACTCACCAAACCGTTCCCAGAAGTGGGGCTAATCAATGACAGAAAAAAAAGTCTCACTTCAAAGATGATCCACATCATTGAGTCTGGAGTCAGCCAGACTTCCCCAGTGAGGGTCTGGTCTGTCCAGGAGATCACGTGCAGCGAAGCTCTTGCAGAGAGGCTAATTTTTGGAAGGTAACGAGATACTTTTTATACCTTTTTTGGTGTAGATATGTAAGTGGGCATAGGGCATCAGTTCCAGTTGTTGCTGGCTCCTGTTTTCCTGGAAGGTCAGTTCGTGATCACAATTTTTGTCCTGCACCCATCTAGCTTTCTTTGTCCTGCCTACTACAGCTGAGCTCTAAGGAGATACCCTTCTTTGTTAGTATGTTTACCGGGTGGCCTTTGTGGTGGCTCTGTCAGGAAGCTAAAAATCTAAAAACATCTCAATATTAAAAATATGTAATACTTTCAAATGCATCCCTTTACCAGATATTGGCACACATTAGTTGGGTGATTTTTAGCATTTTTTAGAAACATTTCAGTATATCATGTCTTGTATTCTCATTTTTACTTTTTTTTCATTATCCTTCATGGGAAAGTCAAAGCTGATAATGTTAAAAGAAAAAAAAAAAAAACAAAAAAACAAAACACACAAACTGCAGAATATTATGTTCATTGCAACTAGGTACATTGTGTAGTAAATTTATGAAATTTTTTAAGTTTGTTTTTGATTGGCGCTCATGCAGGCTTGTTTAGAAACAAAACTGGATTTTTTCTTTATAAACATTCTTGTGACTTTTTGGAAGCCTGGACAAAACTGGAAAGGAAATCAATGGTAACTTGGTAATGGAATAACCAGCGCTGATTTGTTTTGGCTTTTTTTTTTTTTTTTAAATAGGCAAGGTATAACTTTTTCAAGGACATCTTTTACTTCTGTAGAATAATTAGCCCTGTGTTTAGCACTTTTTACCAGTTATATAAGTGCAGGTAGATAGCTGCCCTATACATCTCTCTGCCTCATCTATGTAAACATTTAATTTCTAATTGCTTCAAACTATTCCAGAGTCACCATTCATTGTTTTCCATATTTCAGAAACAGTAAGTTGGGTTTCATGAAAGGTATTTTGTTGCACTGTTTTGCTGTCATTATGCTTCTCTGTTTTAATTCTGCAGTGAGACTGGATCTGTGTTACCAGTTTTCAGAATTAGTTTTGAACTGTCATTTGCACAGTAGCATGAAATCATGAGCTCATTAAGTGTGCAGGCATTTTTAATAAACATGCTTAGCATGTTCGAGCTTTGTTAACAATGAGACATTAATAACCAATTAAAGCAAAACCTCTCTTACATTAAAAAACAAATTCATGCATCGTTTTTTGTCATAGGCAGGTAAAGTCAGTCCACTGTTTTTTGAAGATGTTATAGTCCAACATGTAAAAGACTTACCGCTGCTAGAGTTCAGCAGTGTCCAAGAGAAGCAGTAATCTTTGTCAGCTGATAAATGTACATTTACAGAAATGTATTACCCTTTTTTCGTTATGGCTAAAATATTTTATTCAACTAAAATAATCCTTCTTATATCCCTTTTAAAAATGTGTGGAGATTATAATCAGTCACTTAAAGAGATGATGATGTTAAAACTGAACTTTTTAAGACAATAGGAGAGTAACTTGGAGGAGTGCTTCTGGTTTCCAGAAGGTCATCTGTTCTTTCCCCTTACTTGTCCACGTACATCAATATGGTGAGACTCATATTTTTATGGGAACTAAAAGAAAAATGTTGGGGGATTAATTTCCATTTATTGGTGGTTTTTTTTGACTGTGATTGAAAGAAGCTACTGTGTCTTAATTATCCTTGTTATACTCAGTATTGCCAGTTTCCCAAGAGTGATTAAATAATGCAGTATTGGAAGAAATAAAAACTTCTCTGTGCTCCTTACTCACGAATTGACCTTTCTAATGTGTCATTTCTAGTCACTTCTGTATTTGAAGCTGACTGATATTTGCATATTGTGAGACTACTTTTTTTTATATTTCTTCAGCTCTGTTTACAACATATTTACTGAAATAGTATACATGTATATTAATGAGACAAAGTTCTGAAACAGCTGTCACTATGAAAGCCTAAACTATGTGTAAATACATTCATATTATACTCCTCTTTTAGGTTCATTGTGCACAAATAAAATTTCAGCTGGAACCACTTTGAGCAATATCAATGTCAGCTCAACTAACTTGGATTGTACAGTAAACCCAGACACAGTAAAGGTATGAAGAGGTTTAAACTACCTAAAATATCTGTATGCATATGTGTGTGTGTAATTAAACACATAGCGTATTACTTTTGTTTGAATAAATTTTAAAAACAATATAAGCAATATATGCTTATGTGGTAATGAGTGGATGTTGGATGAGAGCCAGCAACGATTTTTCAGCCAAACTTATGCTCATTTTTTCTAGGGAATAAATTTTGACTAGTCTTTCCCTGGTACAAGTCACTCCTGATCTTTCAAGCCCTGGATTTTTTTTTTTTCTACTTGTGAATTCTTAAACTACTGCATATCACCCCTTCGAGTTTTCCAGTGTAAATCCCTGCTTTAGCCTTTTTTAAAAATACAAAAAAAAAAATCAATATGCCTTGTAATAAGGTGGACAGAGATGAAACTGCAGATACTGTGTCACTACTGCACCCTGACGAGAAGGTCCTGTGAAGCCTTGGTTGGAGGTAGACGTGCAAATGGGATCGCGTGCTCTGGATCCTGGGAGCCCTTCGCAACTGCCGGCTCGCTTCCGCCAGGCGCGCACTAGGGGGCAGCGCGGCTGCGCCGGCGGGG
>NW_010555423.1:36629-48138 GCF_000687285.1 Phaethon lepturus | reverse complement strand
GCCGCTGCCCGGCGCATTCGCACGCGCGGGCGGCTACAGAGACTGTCATACTCCCACTCACACGTCCCCATGCAGGGATGACGGACACCCGCACGGTTAGGGTGTCATAGCTACCCTCACAGGGACCCGCGGGCGCGCGGGGGCTTACACAGGGAGACATCACGGTGCATCGCGTGTACGCACAGCAGCGGGATTCACGCGCACAGACTGACGCACTGACGCACACACACAGAGGAACTGGCACACGCACTACACACACGCGCTCACACACTCTGCACCCCGGTGTGTAAACTCACACTCTACAGACAGGCACCGACGTAGGTATTCGCAGCACCCCATCTATAGTCTTCCATACACGTGCTATGACTCATGCATATGCTCACACGCGCTACGCACGCACATCTGTATATACGCCGTGTTCACACGTGCACCCACACGCTACCGGTTCACGCGGAGGCTCACACACCTGCAGGCAGCACGTGCAGTCAGGTATGCTGTGCACGCAGTCACACACATTCACGTACATGCACTCTTAGACACTTAACGTTCACACATTTCTTGCACATGTGAGCGTGCATACACGCACGCGCACACAGCCCCAGGCCCTGGAACAGCCTGGGCACTTCAGGGGTGATGGGAGGGTACGAGGAGTACGTATAGGAGCATATTGCATGACACACAGACGGGCTGTTTCTGCATAAGGGCACAGGCTTGTTGTGTGCGATAGATGGCGTGTTTTTATTGAGGTTGGGCTTGTTGGTACGTGGATATGGAGTATATGTGTATACATATATATTTATTGGCAAGGGATTATCTGTATGGTAAATGGTGTGATGCATTGTGGTGGGTTTTCTTTGATGTTGTTTGTGGCTATGATGTGCGCATATAGAGGCCTGGGTTTGTTAGAGGGTATATGCAGATGTGGTATATGTGTGTGTATGCTTCTGTGGCTGTGCATGCAGGGCTGGTATATGAGACTGTGCTTATAGCAGGTAATGGAGAAGAAACATTTGGCAAGGAAATGAAATTTCAAAGTATATGAATTGTAAGACTAAGAGGCGCACATCCTCGCAGCGGGTTCTGTCCTGTACTTTCACAATGCGCTGATCAGCGTGGATTTTGCAGGCGCATACTGCTCAGAGCAGATGTCTGGAACAGACCCCTGTGTCATGATTTGGCTACAAGTTCAAGCTGTTGAATTGCAGTGTTGTGCTTTCTAGCTCAGTCAGCAGCTAACCCACAATGTTGATCTCCTTTCTATCAGGGGCAGGCAGGAGCAGCATTTTGAGCAAAGCCTGGAGCTCCTTTTAACGGTAGAAGTGCATACCTACACTGCACAGAATAGGCTCTTAGTATTGTGTGCAGGCAATAGCGGTGGGTATCAATCGCCTCTCCAGATCATTAGGATGGAAAGACTTTTTCTTGTCTTAACTGGGATCTATGCTTGAATTACATGTTTGGCTAAATTGTGACTTACATGCATATCTATCTGAACAATATCTCATTCATTATCAGTTCTGGGTCAGCAACAAAAATACCTTGTTCTGTGTGAACTAGGAGAGAAATCCTAGCAATCGATTTATTTTGCTGTTGCTCTTCTGTCTTGTGTGCTCTTTGTGGAAAGCAGGCACTTAACATTGAATACTGGAATAACACAAAAGTAGTTATTCCTAACTACAGAAGTAGTTTTCCTACTTGAGAACATTTATCAATACTTCAGAAAAAGTTTTCACAACTACTTCTTGCAGTTAAGGGGAGAACAATTTTACAGTGATAACCTCACATCTAGGGGCCAGATTATTTGAGATTATCAGATTGATACTGCTAGATAAATGTTCATACTTTGTATAAAAAGTTGTTCTTAACTGTAACTATGAAGTTAGTTCTGATTAGTTTGTATTTATGCATCATCATGACACTGACAGGTAGCTGATCATTTTTTCAGTTCAAGCAACTCTTATAAGGCCCATGTAATTTACACACTACGTACAGATTCTGTAGATTTGCCACAGTCAGATTCTGAGCAATCCAAGCATGACTATTAGTATTTTGAGACTGTTTGGATGTTCTTAAAATCTGACAGATGCAGTAAAGAATGGCCAGCTGTTTATATGTATATAAATATATACATGGAGAGAGTATGTATGCATTATATATTATATGTAATATATACAATATATATAGCTATATAAAAATACTCATATACGGATAATACATAAATGTTTCACTTTGATTAAGATTGTGAATTTTACAGAATTGACATTCACATGGATGATGATCATATTATGCTTTCCATTCGGACTTTACCTGCTGGACTCTGGCTGACCAGTCAGCGTGTGTATGTATCTGGGTGGGGAGGCACGCCTTAGGACCTGGCGGGCTGGCTCATGCTGCCTGCACATCTAGTTCTCAGATAAACTGAAAGGACTTTTAATAACTTTAGTGCCTTTAATCTACCAGCAGGACACAGAACTTACCTAGTTGTGAGTGAGCAACCAGCTATGTGTTTTGCAGCTCTAGACCACAAGAGAGTGCTGAATGGAGACATGATCTAATCAGGAATAGCTGTCTATTTTTCTTACCAGAAATCTGGTAAGGTACCTCTTGTCGTAAGTTGTGGATGAGAGTAAGGATTTGATTTCCCAGCTGGAACATCTGGTAGCTATGAGATGCAGTTTACATGGTATGTAGAGTTTGTGATTTACAGTTTTCAAATCTTGGCTTATAATTTTAGCTAAAAGCAGGCAGTGAAAATTGTCAGGGAGAGAGGGGAAGACTGAGTGTCACTGACATTGTTTCCAGGTTATGTAATGAAGTCTTTCCAGACCCTCTTAAAAGATTACCTTTTCTTTTAAAATACTCTCTTACAGAAAGTTATCCAGATTTTCAAATGTTCGTTTTATAAAGAATGTATTGGACTAGCAGGTCAACTATTTAATAAATTAACAGTGACTGGTCTTTACCAAACTGTTTGTGTATTTATTCAGTTTTTAACATCTTTACATTGTTGTCTTATGTGAACGTTTTGCCTGATCAGTGGAGTTGCTACACTGTGGACTTTAGAAGGCATCAATATAAGGACTAGCAATGGATGCGAGTGGGAAGAGAGAAGTGGGACAGGCTGCCTGTTTGGATAGGGTGCTCACCTGTTGCAGCCAAACATGGAGTTTAGTAGAGATTACTACACTTGTCAACAGTTTAAACATTTTCTGTTGATTTCATTGGAACTTTTCTGGTGTTCATAAACAGGTAAGAGACTATGCTTAGCTCATAGGGAAACTGGCTTGACTTTTGTAGGGGTTCTTTCAATGGATTTATACAATACAGACCCTTCTGGTCAGTGCCATAGTAGCTATATTTGAACACACAGTGCTAATGCCATTTCTCTTCTCCTTGCTTTGCAGAGCTCTTGCTTCACTTCTGAACTCCTACACCAAATCATCTATCTTCTTTTCACATCTCAGAACCTTTACAGGCTCCTATTTTCATGCTGATGCCCTTATCCTCTCTCTTGTTTCATAGCTCACAGCTCTTGCTCTGATCACATTACATCTTCTGCAAACTGTGCTGTGTACATGGATACTTCCAGGAATTCTTGGGTTTGTATCAAATGACGGAGAGTCCCAAGTATCTCAAAGAACACGTTCACCATTTCTTGTCACCAAAAGAAAATAAGAACACTTTCAAGCAATGATTTTTCAAACTCAGGTATTTTACAGATGTCTTGACAGGTTCTTCCCCAACAAAAGTACATTTTTCAAGTGGAGAAGTGTACTTGCTGGACATGAAAAGAAATTGCTTTTCCCTTTCCCAGTTAGTATGGAGAAACAGGTGATCATGTTCAGCATTTGAACAGATGATTAGCTTTAACTTAGAAAATGGAAACATTACAAGCCCTTTCTGAAATACTAATACATTAAGTGTCTAGTATATCCTACACAAAATTAATATCTGTAAACAATATAATGTGAATTTCTGTTTAAGCTTTGAGTAGTTTCCTGAAGATGAACAAAATACTGTGGTAGAGAGATTGTTTTCAGGAACTGGCTACTTTATGCAGTGGAAAAGTTATAGCAACGTATCTGTCATTCAGTTTTCAAAAATCAGTAGGCAGCTGTTTGTGTTTACTGGAGTGTACCAGGCAGAAGAATCTCAAATCTAAGTCCTCCTTTGGCTCCTCGTCAGGGGTGGTGTTTGACAGAAATGCTTGATAGATGTTCTGCAGCTTTATAACTATGCTATATTATAACATCTGAATCAGCCAGCTCATCTCACATGTTCATAGAATAAAATAAGTAGACTTGGCTGCATTTCATTTTTTTTTCTTTTTTTTGGGAGGGGAGGCAGAGGGGTGGTGTTTGGATATTTTGCAAAGAGTACTTGATCCACTTGGCTGAATGGCATCATAATAGCCTTGGAAAAGCGAGACAAGCCATGTGTTTTCACAGAGTAGACTAGCAACTTAAACAAAGATCTTATTATCTATGCCTGACTAGGGAAAAGTAGAAAAACTCTCAAGACTCAGAACCAAAGTTGGATACTGGCAAGTTCTGAATAATAGTGACAACACACTAGCAGTGTGGTCTGCAAGAGGTAGTAACAGTATTTTCTGGGATTCAGGTTATATCGGAGGCAGCCTAGTGCAGGATCTGCATAGACAAAAGTGTACTGCATTGGCATGTGCTAGCAACCTCACCCTGCCTGTTTCTGGATTGACAAAATAGATTATAATAATAGAAGTAGATTAAAAAATGGATCACAATAATAGAAAAATAATTAAATAAAAGCAGGATGAAATTGCACTTGAAATATCCATTACTTTTCTAAGGCTAAAACCTGCAATACAAGCAACACTACAACTTAAAGCTAGTAAATGAATTATGATTTGTAAACCAGCTGCTGAGATTCAGACTGCACCTCTGAAATGTTGGCAACCCCCCAGAGTGCCTTCTAGATAAAATTGTAGCATGGACGTAGTTATGGCAGCATGAGGCAATGATCACACATATAATGGAGCTGATGATGAGGTGTTTCATCCCAAAATATTATGGTATGAATGAAAAGGAAATACATAAGGCACTGCACAGTGTGTTCCCTGTAATACAATGCCAGGGACTGGGGTATCACTCCTATAAAAGGTCTGTCAATAATTTTCTCATAATAGTAATATTTTTCAGCAGTACTAAGATACCTCAAAGTTGGAAGGAAATGTTTTATAAAAGGGCTTACTCATGGAAAGTTTGACCAGCATATTGCAGGAAGTGAAATGATACATGTAGAAAACAATGTTAAATTTAGAGAATTTTTTTAAGTGCCCAGAAGCCTTCAGCATGTGCTATGAAAATTTCTGTGCTACCATTTTGTTATGCACAAGAAGAATGGAAGTGAGATACATACACAGCTGACATTTTGCTTGAGGTACATGGAGGCATGAAGCTATAGCAGCTGGGCAAGAATGTGAGATTCTCAACTTCTCAGAAATATGGAAAAAATAGCAAGACAGAGAAAATATCAATTGAGTCTTGGTTGCAAGGCCAAGACTGGAAAAACTGTGATGACAAACTGTACAAGACAGAGATTGACAAGTACTAATGGAAATTGTTCTGTCAGATTGTCCATATACTCTGGGAGAAATCTCAGCTCTCTTTGAAAAATACTGAAATTACCTAGAGAGCTAAAGTATACCTTACTGTTGTACATTGACAGCCAAACTATAATGCTCACCTCAGAGCAGATGTCCTCCGAAAATCACATGCAATGAAAATGTGGTTTGAGGAATCTAGAAGCACCATCCACTGGCTCAGAGACTGAATCCTTTCCTCAAGAAAATATTTTCATTCATGGATGGAGCTCAGTGTCATTTAAATGTGTTGTATCCATGAGGACCTGGACTTTTCCAGCCCTGTTGCAACTTTAATCTCTTCTCTAACTTGTATAATATATTTGGAAGGATCTAGGTTCCTACCTGATTCATCCTTAAAGATCTATGCTAGCTGTGTGGGGAAATCAGTTGCCCAAATCAAGGCGCTAGTGAGCTCCTATCACTAACTTTACAGGCCTATAGTAGACATATGTATTAGTCACCTTGTCAAGGGTGAGAACTAGCCCCTTTACGGGCATAATCCATCTGTCTTATTTTTAATGAGTGGTTTAGGACAAGATATACGGTGCACCTAGATTTGTCTGGGGTTCCTCATTGAGTGAAAAAGGGATCTAAAGAAGTAGTATAGATGTATATGGTTGCATACTGTATACAGTATGTTGCATCCAAGTGTACAGTATACATCCAGATTCTTTCCTTTCAACCTAAATTAACTATTTAAGGCTTAACTAGAATTTTGGGATGTGGGAAACACTCTGGCAGGACACTTTCTGTGTCACAGCGTTAGCCAGCATCTTTCTTGCAAGACGATACAAAGCAGATACCAAGATCCTTGCATTGCTCTGCATGTGTCAGACATCCGAAAAACTGTCACATATGCGACAATACTACTGTCACAATGCTTGCTACTTTGCTGGCTTTCCATCAGCAATCAGTCAGTTCCTTGGATACAGGTAATTCCAGGAAAAATTGATTTAGGCCAACTATTGAATTGAGAGCATTAAGATCAGAGAAATAAGAGATCAAGCCTGTTATGAAAACATGGAAAGTCCAAAGGTATGGAAAGTTAGGGAATAAAACCTGCAACTGACTTTCTGAGAAGGAGAAAGGAAGATTAATGCAGTCATTTAGAGCTTATGAAGTAGGCATAAATACATTTTTTAGCCTTTAAATTGAAGGCATATATCTTTGTGTCCTTGATGAAAAATTAGAAAATATTACAAATAATATTCACTTAGCCCTTGTTCTATAAATAAATATTATCATATCTATGATGTAATATTTCATTTGAATGCCTGTCTAGTGCTAGAGAGAAAGTCAAATAAAAAAGGTGAAAAATAACCAATAATAAATAAGCAACATCTAAAAGCATTCTCTGACACAAAGCCATTGGATATATAGTGAAATGATACTGATGACACACATTTGATTTAAATAATTTTTATTCATGGCTCGTATTCCAGAAGAAATTATTGGTTGGGGTTTTTTTCTGCATCTACCTGGACTTGTGCAAAGCATTTGGCACTGTCCTGCATGACATTCTTGTCTCTAAATTGGAGAGACATGGATTTGACGGATGGACCACTCAGTGGATAAGAAATTGTCTGGATGGTCGCACTCAAAGACTTGCAGTCAACAGCTTGATGTCCAGGTGGTGACAAGTGACGAGTGGTGTTCTGATACTTTAAACCACTTAGATACTGTCTTTTGTTTATTCTTTAAAACTCACTTACCAAGGTTGGCGCTTGTGATGTCTGTTAAGGGTTAAGCTTATCAGGGACTGGTATTTGTCAAGAACAGACTTACTAAAACAAAGAAAGTGATAACAGGAACTGCAAGGTTAGTCTTATCACAGAACCAGCTAGAACTTGTTAAAAACTGTTGAAATCAACAAGTAAGATGAGAGCATGTATAAAGGACTAAAGTTCATCTAAAGGACAGAAGAGGAAGAGGAAGATAAGACCCCTGAAGAAGTAAAAGACCACCAGAGACAGATCTGAGCCTGCGCATTGATAACATAAACTGCTAATGCAAGCCTTTTGAACTACTCCGCCTCACTTATGCATATGTATGTTTGGTGTAATCATATGAATATGCATGCTTTTGTGTAATAAATATTTGCCTGCTCGCTGAAACGGTGTGCAAGTTAGGAGGAGTGATCCCCCTTGCACCCAGTGCCATAATAAACATACCTGCTTTATAACTCTTCTGAGTTGTGAAGTTTGTTTCCGCACATCAATTTTGGCGACCCAGATGGGACCCTCTCTGCCTAGCTGCAGGACTGGCTGAGAATGGGACGTCCTTGGCGCACCCGAGATTTCTCGGAGGACCTCCCTCGCTTGCCTGATCACTGCAGGGACAGACAAGGACTATCAGTGGACCAGGCATGTTAATTTGGAAGGGAACCTGTAAGTCGTGAGGAGATATCCTATGCAAGGTAAAGAGCATTGGCACTCCCTCCTGGGTGGTTAGGATTTGAATCCAGTAGTGGCGCGGGAATCCCTGATTAGGGAAGTACATGAACGTGGGAATCCCTGGTAAAGGGTAGTACATGACGGGTGCTCTTCGTTGAAATTGCGGGAGTATGGGATAACTATCATTTGGACCAACTATTGTAACCCATGGGAATTGAAATTTATATTATTGTGGCTGTATTTGGGATTTTGATGATAGTCATTACAATCTGAATACTTAAGAAGTTTTGTACCTGGTACCGTGTATTCTATGAAAGTGCTTCATTGTACAAGTAATGTTGTTGCAAGTTGGATGAGTGTTTGAGTATGTGAGACGCAGTCGGACTGCGAGTGTCCGCATCGGGGTGCGGAGTCCTGATCCATGGTTCCGTGAGGAGAGCGGCCGGAGATGGACAAAGCATATGACAGACTTTGGAACTGTGTTAGTTGAACTGATTGTTAACCCTTAATGCTCTGGTTGTAAACAGAACGTTTGGGTGTGGTTTGGGGACAATTTTTCGTGTGGTAAATGAAACTGGTCTGACTGGGATAGGATTGAGTGTTCAGGCCAACTTAAGCAAGTATTTTGTGGAGACATAGAAGGTGTAAGGAATCAGTAAGAATGCTGCTGGTATATGGGGGGAAATGTAGAACAGAGTAGTGACGAAAGGTTTATTTGGCATGGAGCATGGACGAGTGCCTGTCCGCTTTGCCATCAGTGTTGCTTGTCTGTACACGCTAAGTGTTTGGAGTGTCATAAGTACATTATTTCTTTTAACGGGAGACAGGAGTTTCGTCTCGACAATTGTCTTGAATTTAGATGCATTCACTGTGGGGCGAGTACGCCCTTACATCTTTTGCCTTGGATAAGGTATTATTGTTGTCAATTCAATCAGGCTGTATTCTTAGGCTGAGGACTAAACCCCTGCGGGCAGGTTGTTCATTATGGGAAGTAAACAAAGTGGCGGAATATTGAAAAGGAGCCCTCTGGGCTGTATTTTAGCTCACTGGAAGGAGATATGAGAGCTGCCAGGAGGAAGCGTGAACAGAAAGACTTTAATAAAATATTGTAATCAATGGTGGCCCTTGTATAAATTTACATGCCGTTCGGCAGGGCCCACAGGAGACCCCCTCAGAATTCTTGGACAAGCTATGAGACACTATAAGGCAGCACACTCCTCTGGACCCAGGATCAGAAATAGGGATACAGCAGTTAGTGTCTCTATTCATAGTGCAGTCAGCAAGTGATACCTGGAGAAAGCTGCAGAAGTTGAGACAGACAGAAAGCAGAAATTTAGAGACTCTATTAGATGAAGCTTGGAGAGTGTTTAGGAATAGAGAAGAGGAGGATCAGAGGAAGGACAAATGGGCACTGGTAGCAGCGCTGCAAGAGAGTAAGGGATTTAGAGGTATAGGACCTGGGAGACCGAGACTTTTGAAAAAGGACGAGTGTGCATGGTGTAAACAAAGGGGATGTTGGAGAAATGAATGTCAAGAGAGACGGAAAGGGAAAAGGGGAATAGAGGCCCATGTCAAAGAAGATTGATGGGGACCTGGGGAATCTACCCTAGCAGATCCTCTGGTTATACTGAAGCTAGGGGAACAACAACAGAGTATAGAATTTTTAGTTGATACTGGGGCAACGTTTTTGGTTTTAAACCAAGCTTTAACACCTATGGATGATGATTTTGTAACGGTAAAGGGAGCTACTGGCCAAAGTGAAAAGGCGTACTTTTTAAAACCTCTTAAATTTAGATTGAAAGAACAATTGGGAGTACACAAATTCTTATATATGCCTAACTCACCAAAACCTCTATTGGGGTGAGACTTATTGGAACAACTAAAAGCGGAGATAAAATTTGAGAAAGGAAAAGTAGAACTTCGAGTGGGGGATAACCAGCTGGGATAACCAGACTTCTAAGTCTGGCCCTCACAGATACTTCTGTTAGCTCAGAAGTACCTGAGGAAATCCAGAACCAAGTATATCCAGGGGTATGGGCCTCAGAAATACCAGGAAAAGTGAAAAACGCCTCCCCAGTAATAGTCAGACTCAAATCAGGGCTGTGGCCTGCAAGAATTAAGCAATATCCCCTCAGAACTGAAGATAGGGAAGGAATCTGATCAATAATCAACCGTTTTGTCAAATACGGGCTACTAATAGAATGTGAATCGGAATATAACACTCCCATTTTACCTGTCAAAAGCCTGAGGGCAAAGCCTACAGATTGACACAAGACCCATGGGCAATAAATACCATAGTCGAAGATTTACACCCGGTAGTGGCAAACCCATACACCTTATTGACTAATTTAAAAGAAACCTATGAATAGTTCACAGTATTAGATCTGAAAGATGCATTCTTTTACCTCACCTTGGCCCCTGAAAGCCACAATTTATTCGCCTTTGAAGAGGAAAACCCCGATTCAGGATGAAAAACCCAGCTAACCTGGACAGTACTACCCCAAGGATTTAAAAACAGCCCCACGATCTTTGGAAATCAATTAGCTAAAGAATTAGAGGCCTCGGAAAGACCCCTGGGAAATGGGATTCTTTTGCAGTATGTAGATGATGTTTTGATAGCCACAGAAAAGGATGAAGAATGTAAAGAATGGACTGTGAGTTTGTTGAATTTTCTTGAACTAAGTGGTTACGGAGTCTCATTACAGAAATGCCCAGATCTTGAAGAAAGAAGTAATATACCTGGGATTTGTGATTTCCATACGTCAGTTCCTCAAGGGTTGGTATAGGGACTGGCGCTGTTTAACATCTTTGTTGATGACATGGGCAGTGGGATTGAGTGCACCCACAGAAAGTTTGCCAATGACACCAAGATGTGTGATGTAGTTGACACGCTGGAAGGAAGGGAAGGCCATCCAGAGGGACCTTGACAGGCTTGAGAGGTGGGCCCGCATGAACATCATGAAGTCCAACAAGGCCAAGTGCAGGGTCCTACACTTGGGTTGAGGCAACCTCCGGTATCAGTACAGGCTGGGGGATGAAGGGATTGAGAGCAGCCCTGGGTTCCTACACTTGGGTGGAGGCAACCTCCGGTATCAGTACAGGCTGGGGGATGAAGGGATTGAGAGCAGCCCTGGCAAGAAGGACGTGGGAGTACTGGTGGATGAAAAGCTGGATGTCAGACAACAATGTGCGCTCGCAGCCCAGAAGGACAACCGCATCTTGGGCTGCATCCAAAGTGTGGCTGGCAGGTTGAGGGAGGTGATTCTGCCCCTCAACTCTGCTCTGGTGAGACCCCACCTGGAGTCCTGCGTCCAGCTCTGGAGCCCTCAGCACAGGAAAGACATGGACCTGTTGGAGCGGGTCCAGAGGAGGGCCACAAAAATGATCAGGGGGTGGAACACCTCTCTTGTGAGGACAAGCTGAAAGAGTTGGGGTTGCTCAGCCTGGAGAAGAGAATGCTCCAGGGAGACCTTATTGTAGCCTTTCAGTACTT
>NW_010555423.1:21090-36386 GCF_000687285.1 Phaethon lepturus | reverse complement strand
ATTGGACTAGATGCCCTGCAAAGGTCTGTTCCGGCCCAAACTATTCTATGATTCTATGATTCTATGATTCTATAAATAATGTTATTCCGAGGGTCAGAGCAATAGGAACCTCACCTCAGTTACCTTTGTATTTTAGGCTCTTTGGAGAACTGTCATCTTTTGTATATCAGTACAGCCAAGCTCAGTTCTGTTTCATCCACTGAGAATAAAGGGGGCAACTGGTACAAAAATAGATTTATGCAGAAGAATTCTGGTAGGTTTGAGAAGAATCCATCTTTATTGGATTCTTGTGAAGAATAGGACCCATATATCGCTTGTAAACATTTAGGTAAGGTTAGAAAACAGCATTATGCCAGATCATTCCCTTGCATGAACTACCGTAAGAGAAAGACTCCAGATAAAAACCTGACAGTACTGTGGAAGTGTAACCAGGTAAAAGAATATTACAGAATATATTTAATAAGATGTCAAAGTGCATTCTTAGCCTTCGAAACAGTCAAATCTGTAATTTGCATTTATTTGTTATTAATTTAAATTACTTTCAATTTTAACTGTTTAAAGAGGAAGGTGGTAGAATCATCTACCTTTCTTGACAGGAAATGAAATGTTGTCTGCTCTCTATTAAGAAATCAAGAATAATATAGAATAACTCAGTCTGTTGGTCACAGGAGACATAAATGACCAATAAAACTAATGAAGATATCTTTCTTTGGGAAGATCAATCATGCTGTTAAGATTTTGACCTGTCTTCTTTAGGGAGGTTGTAGAAAATCTCTTTATCTAATTAAAATCAAAGGCAATATGTCAAATATCCACGATCTATTAAATCAACTTTTCAACATTTCATATTATTTTATATACTCTACAATGTGTAAATCTCTCAGAGGAGAGAAAACAGAAATATTTTTCTTGTCTTGTGAAGACACAGGCTAGCCAAACCAATATCCAGCACTGAAATTGGAAGGGGAAATAAGTAAACAAAAATTGGACAGAAGTTCATGACCAGGCTGCTAATCAAAACAAAACAAACTGAAAAGCTCTCCAGTGGGAATTAATCATTTAATAAGGTCTTATTATGAGGCAGATTCCCATGACCATTTGGGGAGAAGAGGTTGAGGACTTCTGTAGAGGCAAAGAGTGGGCCTCTTTTTTGCACTGAAGTGGGGCAGTTTGGAGGGAAGGTGAGCTATGAACCTGCAAAAGAAGCTGAAAGCCCTCCTGCGCTCAGTAACCTTCTTTTATGTGGGTTTAGAGGTAATCTGCCTTGCCTTGGAGAAGATAGCCTATAGGGGATACTAACCTGGCCGAGCAGGAACACGCGTGGGACAAGACTGGCTGACCTTGCAAGAACCTCTGAACAGCACTTGCAAGAGCTGCTGACCTATTGGTGGATCATCAGAGTAGACTCCTGAAAAGAGAGGAAGAAGGGAGTTATGTCTTACTTTTCTTCGGTGTTCTAACTGAGCTTTAACAAAGTCTGTAGAAGATACAAGCTACCCTGTTACACAATGAGAGAAAAGTTGTTGGCTACACCAACAGCTTTTGGCTGTTGGCCAATTTCATTTTGAAAGTCTGTTTTCCTTTTGAATGTAGAACATAGCTGCTGAACATGGATGTACTTAAACAATTTGTACATAAGCAAAAGCAAGTTTAATAGAATACCAGACGGTGCATTGAATCGAATCCCTTTCTTCAAGTTCTAGAACTGTAGAATTACAAGTGTAAAATTCCATACAGGTAGGATTGCAAGTTGCGTTATTCTCTTTGTCAGCAAAAACTCTCTGGCTGAAATTGAGTTGCCTTTCCTAAAGCTATGCCTTGATTTATATGTTGACTTTGTCTCAAATTTTAGAAGACACAGTATTACCTGACACTCAATTCACTAAATGTAACATCTTGTTCAGCGATTCTTTTTTTTAGTGAAATATTCCTGAAAAGCTAATAAGACAAAGGTGTCTGCTTTATCTCTTCTCTTTTGCTCTTGATGAAGAGTCACTGTGGTGAAAGTGGGAATTAACAGAAGAACATTGTAAGAGTTGCAAATGGAGCCAGTAAAATGACACATTATCCACGTGATACATTGTTTTATGTAGCTCACAGAAATAGACAAAATCATCTTAATCATATTCTATTTTGCAAAACAGTCTTTGAAGAATAGATTGCTAGTTTGCTTCCAAATTTACAGTTTTCTCCACTGTGAAATAGGTATTCAATCCATGTATTTGTACCTTCTGCTATACCAGGTTAGAGTTTTGCAACCGAAATATGTAAATATAATAACAAATATGCAAGAACATAATTCATATGAAAACTGATGAGTTTTATTTTAGGATTATAGACAGAAGAAAAATCAGATAAGAGAAATGCAAACTTCTATAGTTTGAACAAAGTTAGTGCAATGTGTCATCAGGGTAAACAGCAGAAAATATCTGATTTCCTAAGTGGATAAGGAAGAATGTAATATAACAGTTTATACGTGTAGTACTGCCTATGCCTATAATTAGATGGAATCTCAATAAAAACATTTAAATTCTGTTAGACACTTTACAGATTATGATGTGAAATGGTTTGCTTAAGTAAGCTGATGGAAGTGCTACAGTGTGGAAAAGAATTAAATACCTGATTTGTGTTTGTCCCCCAAAAAGAGGCTGACCAAAATAAAACAGTATTACCAATGATACTGGAATTGAGTTTTCCCTGTAAGAAGTAATGCTAGTAATATATCCTGCAGACAGGGTACACGCTAATTTTCTAAATGGCAGGTGTTTATAAAAATGCTGTTTCTGGAAGGGAAACATCCCCAAGTATAGAGCCTGAAGTGTTACTACTGTTCAAGCATAACCACTCTGCTGTGCTTAGCACTGATACAAATAATTCCAAAACAAACCTAAACAACTTAAGAACTGCATGGTCATGTTCTTTTTTAATTAAATTACCTGGTACATACCCTTGACATCCGTAAATCAGAATGGACAAGTGGACGCCTAGAATGAAATAGACTGACTCCAGCTCTACCACTGGAAGGTGTTGGAACTGCTGTTGCAACTGCAGTCCATTTCTGCTTGCCTGCCCTGTTCCCGTTGTGGTTGCTTCTCCACTGGTAACTGCTGTAGCCCCACTTGGAGCTGTGACCTTAAGTTCAAGGACTGCTTTACTGGTACCTGTATGGGTGCAAATGTACCAGAATTACAATAATTTATTTCATACTGATTTTATAATCAAAAAGAAGGCTGACCTGAAGCAGGTTGGAAATCAATGTGCACCATTTAATGTTTGACCATTGTTTTCAGCGATAGTTTTAAATTTCCACTTTTTTCCTCCCTGTTATTGCTTCATTTCTACTAGTTATGAAGTAGATACTAAAAATATGTGAAGGAGAAAAACTGCAGTTGCTCCTCACAGCAAGCAAGCGAGATGTTTGGTTGGCATTTGTTACACAGGCAGGTCTTGCAGATCTCTCTCTTCGCTAGATAATCCAACTGTAGATGGATCCCTCCATGGCAGGTTACACAGCATTTATCTTCTTTTCATCTAAGGAGCCTAGAGTGTGGTGCAAGAGTTGTGCTAAGCTCTAATGTTGCCAAACCATTGCAAGTCCATTCTCCACTTCTCCAGAATCCCTTGTAGTTTAAGCATGCAGGAAAGCTAGTGGATCTAGCCCCAGCAATTAAAAAGTTCCCACTCCCAGTGACGAGTTCCCCCTCAACCAGAAGTTACTTTCACAGTAAAGTCAAGAGTGGAACATGTGTGTGTAGTTTGGTTGCTTGAGTGCACATCCAGTGCCTCTGGGCCTAGTCCAGTTCCGCTGTTGATTGAACCAGAAGGTTGGGTGTTGCACTGAAGTGGCTGAGGTGTGAACAGACCGTCCTGTCTGGCTCTCCCCTGGAGGCAGTAACCCTTGGCAAAGGAGCAGCAGGAAATATCAGGACATCTTTAATGGCAACTGCCCTTTCTGCTGTGCATTTCTCTTCATAGCTGAAAGCTATGCTACTAAACTGATGAAACCCAGGGATATTCATCATCTGGAGTATTTGTCACGAGTGGGGGCAGAAACCTAATGTGCCTGATTTAGGTAGTCAAAAACAAAGAACTGTTCTATTAATTGCAAAAAAGAAAAAAGCATTTTTAAGGTATGGCCCTTAATTCTGTAGCATTAATTCTTGTTTTTTACACTGATGTGACTTTCTTCATCTAAGCTGTTATACCAAATGTGCACTAGTGAGCAATCGACTTATTTTTCTTCTTGACTCTGGTGCACAAATTCTGGGCTTGTCTTAATCAAAGGGAAACGTGCATATGTTAATGGGATAAAAGTGTTACAATTCTTCAGAGAATCAGTTTTAGATGACTGTAAGAATGACTTGGTCTGCTGTTCGGTGGCTGCATGTTGATGCACAAAATGTGACCAGTGATGATATATAATTCCTGGGGCCTTCCTGATCTCTGTAGGCTTTCTTATTCCTGTTGCATCTGTACTGTTGGTATGTTTAAACTGGATATCCAACACAGCATCTTCCTCTGAAAACAAATTCTGGAAATAACCATCTTGCTGATGTGGACTGAGACCACGTCTTAGCATAATTTAAACCACCCTTAGGAGGGAAAGAAGTTTACTCTCGATGTTCTAATTCAAATGAAGTCGTATCATCTATATAAGGCTGCTTCCAAATCTGTATCTCTGCAGCATAGCAAAAATACTGCTCTTAAGTCTCATTCAGCTCCTTTCCTCTCAAAAAATAAATGTGTAAGTGCATCACAGGTCTAGAGTGGAAAGAATGCTGAACGGTTTTTCACACGTTAAAAAAACCCAGGATGGAATACAGAGGTGAAAGTGGTCACTGAACACAAATTCTTTCAGAAATAGTAAATATCTGGAAATTTCTTTCCACCGAAGCCATCCTGTTGAGTGTACACAGCACACAAAAAAACACTGTGTTTTCTGACTAAGCAATTTGCTAACAAGGTGGTTGAAAAGACAAACAGTAAAAATAGTTCTTGTAAAACCTGTGGAATAGTACAAACCTTTTAGTAATCACAGAACAGCTTTGTGACTCTATGCTACACTGAAAGGAATTTTAAATTTTTATACCAACTTTTGATGAGTATCTAGTAATTCCCCCTCTCCTCTCTTTGATAGACAGATAAGGAAACAAATATTATCAGAAATGTACTTTATTTAACATAAAATTAGTGTCTAACAAGAAGTTTTGTCCCAGCTGTACACTGCAATAGTGGTAGAAGTACTCTGAGGCTGGGGATTTATGCTCTAACATATATGCAGCAATGTCCACTTTAGATAAATGTGCATGCCAGTTGTACCACCTGGCAAATAGACTGGTGCAGATTATTCGCATAGATGCAATATAAATTGGATCAAGCAACTAATCTGACTTGTTTGGTTTTTTAATCATCATCTATTTTGACTTTTTTTTCCAAGTTGGATCAGTTTTCCAGATAAAATTCACATAAAAAGTACCACTGCAATTGAGGGTAGAGTACACTACATCTCAGGGGGAAAGGACAAGGGAAGAAAGATCTTACAGTGACAGTGCCACAGAGCATGCCAGAGCGACAGTGGCCTGAGATCTAGTTCATTATTTTTATGAAAGAATATTTCTTCAATTCAGGTACTGACATTATGATATTGCTAGTTGCTTTCTTTACTGGTGAGATCATAAAATTTGTGCAGAGGAGTCAGAAAATGTAAATGTCTTTTTTACTAGAAGCTGTAAATGTAAAAAAGAATAACTGGGGAGAAATTTCACAGAAATATTTTAAGAAAGACTGGAACATTTTCATGTTGTGTCTTGCTCAAGCGTTTGTGAAGACAGTTTTATGCTCATTTGACTTCTGGCATTCATTAAGTGTCTCTATACTGGAGCAGTAACCTACAAAGTTTTCTTGACTTCTATATTTGACACTCCTGGCAAGAGTGACAAAATGTACTTGCCAAATAATTATCTACCATGGCAAGCCACTGAAGAAATGGAAAAACACTGTGAGAGATTATCATACTTTTTAGGACAGTCATCATGTTCACAGATTTAAAAAAATGCAAAAAGTAAGCTTTTTAAAAAGAAAAAAATATCTGCAAAATAGGTATTGAAAACTACTGCTTGCAACAATATGTTACATAACCTGGTGTGTGTATATGAAGATAACTGGCATATAAAATACCCTTGCCAAAAACTGCCTTTTTTAAGATCAGGCCAGCAAAACAGATCACAGACTTTGCTGAAAGAAGCCTTGCTGTCTTTTGTTGAATTTCAATAGTATTTATTGCTACTGCAATGTTTTTTCCTTAACATTTTGATGCATGAGCAGCAGTATCTCTTTATTCAGGGAAATTTAACTTTTAAAATGGAGTTTGGTGAGTTTATAAAAAGATTATATTACATGTTTGCCTGCAATAGAGAGATTTAATAGTAATAAAGGAGTTTCTATCAGTCCAGTGTTCTTAAATTAAGAATTTGGGGAAAAAGTTAATAATTTACAGTAGGTATGAAGGACCGCATAGACTTTAACCTGTGCCTCAGGGTCAGTGAAGTGTATGACCTGTATAAGTTCTGCTGTGACCTTCTGCCCCAGCACAGCCTGCCCCAGGGGCTGCTCCAGGCTCCCCGAGCAGGAGCGGCTGTGCTCCCCCAGCACCAAGTCCTCCTGCAAAGACGAGAAGCTGTTCAGCCGTTGAATGAGTGTGGGCCAAGAAGCAGTCCCAGGGTTTTAAGATTGGGAAGGAACATTGACACAGCCACAGCAAGAGGGCTGAGAATAAACTCATGCACTCAAAGGTCCAAAGGGAGGGATCCCAGGCTAGCAATAGGGCAGGCAGCAGCTTTATTTTCCTCCTTGCTCAACACTGTCTGCCAACCCAACCTCTGTTCCAGCAAACCTGTCTCTGCCACAAGGCTGGGCCTGTGTCTTTCTCCATCCCTTTTCAATCTTCAGCTGTTCTAGCAAGCAAAGTTCAATGCAGCTATAGTATTCTCCCATCCCACATATCATCCTCCCTACATACTTTTCATGGTTTCTATATGTTGTCACTAATGGCCTAATTAACTCCTTTTGATAACTATGCAAGCTAATGAATTTCCTGACCTCTATGCAATTGGTCTTTCTAGAAGAAAAGAACCTCTCTCCTACCCATAGGAGATTCTCAGCAGCTCATAATGTTGGGCTTTTCAATCTAGCATTGGTGGGGATGCTGTTACAACATTACTGTAGTCATCAATGAATTTTGCCTTCACAGCAAAAGAGGGCTTTCAGGTTGGGGGTTTTGTGTGTGTGTGTTTTATATAAATACATGTATGCAGAGAGAGTTAGCCAGCCCATTGTGGAATTTTACTGGAGAGAGCCGTAGGCAGTTTTTACAGGCAGGGGAGCAGTGGTGGTAAGATTGTGGGATTCCTTCAGCCACTGGCACTGCCAAACACTTTTCTAGCTTCACATCAGGCCTTATTCTTCCCTATTCCTGCTTCCCCTGCCTGCTCCCTGGCTTTTTATTGAACAGTTAGATGTTAAAAACTGCAGTGCAGTCCATCCTACAGGATTCTGCAAAAACATGGCCATTTTTCTGTAAAAACACATTTTCCTGTTCTTAAATTGTCATAAACAGCATAAATTAGAATCATAGAATCTTTGGGTTGGAAGGGATCTTTAAAGGTCATCTAGTCCAATCCCCCTACAATGAGAAGGGACATCTACTTTATGTCCATTAATGTATATCTGGCATTCTGTTTGACTTTTTGTGTTTGCTCAGCAAGGTGTTGCAAATCAAGTAAGAAAAATGATGATAGTACAGAGTGGATTTCTTCGTTGGAACTGAGAAAGATTTTCATAGCATTGAAAGTGGAAGAACATTTTTAGAAGAATCAGTTATATCTAGTTCTAAGTTAAACACTTGAAAGATGGGTGAAATATGCCATGACACAGATATTTCTTTGAAATAAATCCTTTATTGCTTTTTACAGAGGTGGAAACTGTTCTATAGGACACACAGTAAAATGAGGAAAGGGTAAGAGTCTGTAATTTAGGAAAGGGTAAGGGTCTGTAATTTATATAGTTTTAGAGAGTAGCTAGAGGGGGGTAACTGATAATTCTGTACAACAAAGTGATAAAAGACAAGGAAAATTTATTCAAGGTTGCACAAGGATGTTTTATAAGCTGCTAATAATCTTACACTGAAAAAGGGGACACCGAGATTAGTTTTAATGAGAAACTTTCCAACAGAAAGATTTGACAGTGGAACAGTTGGTCAAAATGGTTATTGAACTACAATCACAAGAAGTGTTCAGGAAGAGATAAGATAAAACTCTCAAGGGAGCAGTTAGTGCAGAGATTAGCTAGAGCTGATCCAAATCATAACCTTGGTAATATTCTTAGAATGTCGGTTTTTAAAAAATAATGTAGTGCATTGGTTCATGCCATCTTCTCAGTCTGTATCCTTACAAGCTTTTATCTTCTTTCAAGCCGCTCTGACAAGAAAGGGCATAAATATATCTTTCCTGCTCACCCTTACTGGGTAGAAGAGAAATGATGAACGTGATATTTCTTGTACTGCACAAATTAGTTAATTAACAACTGAAGATGAAAGTATGGGATTTTGAAATTGTTTAATTCTTCCTCTGTCTGGGAAATACCAACTGGGCTATCTGACACTGCAATTTCCTGATGTATAATGACAGATACTGGGGATCCTGGTTCCAGGTATGCTGCTTTTTATTAGCTAGTAGAAGATTAACTGCACAGCTTCTAGGGATTAAATTTGCTAATTTGCTAGAGGTCTTTTAGTCATGATTTTAGTCATTCTGCATACTGCAGCAATAGCCCAAGTTGTTGAATTTGGTCTTGCTCTGCTATTTTTAAAACAAGTTTGTGTCTTTTGATGGGAACAGTTAAAATGAAACTAGAGAAAAGGAACCAAAAAAAAATTGCTGACCATATTTGTCTGCATTAATAGGAGGACAAAGGTTATGTTTCAGAATAATCTTTGCTTTTTTGCGGTCCAAGATAGTCTAAAAGGTTTTCAGAGCAGGTTTAACCTTGCTTTGATTTATGGATAACTTCTCAGTCCTCAAGAAGCTGTTCTCTTGAGAGGGGATTGATAGGCTTAAGGGATACTGTGATTATGTTCAGTTTCTCTTGACCATCTCTCTCACAAGGTTTGTTGGGAAAGAGCAGCAGAGCACTTGTGTGAGGATTGCCTTGCAGTGTCTTCAAGAGGCAAGTAGAGACAGCTTTTGAGCTGCCGTGGTGGGTTCATCAATTCAACCCTCTCCTCAGATTACTATGGAAAAGTCAATAGAGCTGTTGTCAAGAGAAAGGGGGATAAAAAGCACTGCATCTGAAAAGCAGCAGTGCCATTGGAAAGACAGGATAGGCTGCTGGGTTTACATTTACCAAGGAAAGAAATAAGAATCACAAGATAAAAGGCAGAGGAGGAAGAGGGTGGTGAATGGAGTTAGGTTATACAAGAGAACTGTTTAATTGGAAAGGTTATGTATCCAGAAAACTCTATTTAAATACTTCGGTTATAGATAGTTTAGAAATTAATTAGATATTGTGGTGGTAGATGATTTAAGAGTCCAAGACAAGGTACTGTTGCAACCTTTATTTGGGGAATTCAAGGCTAGGTTAGATACATTTTGGAGAGGAATGTTCTGAAGGTTGCATCTCACAGAATCACAGAATCATTAAGGTTGGAAAAGACCTTTAAGATCAAGTCCAACCATCAACCCAACACCACCATGCCCACTAAATCATGTCCTGAAGTGCCACGTCTCCACATTTTTTGAACATTTCCAGTGATGGTGACTCCACCACCTCCCTGGGCAGCCTGTTCCAATGCTTGACCGCTCTCTCCGTAAAGAAGTTTTTCCTGATACCCAGTCTAAACCTCCCCTGGCGCAACTTGAGGCCATCTCCTCTCGTTCTGTTGCTAGTTACTTGGGAGAAGAGACCAATACCGACCTCACCACAACCCCCTTTCAGGTAGTTGTAGAGAGCGATAAGGTCTCCCCCCAGCCTCCTCTTCTCCAGACTGAACAACCCCAGTTCCCTCAGCCACTTCTCATAAGACTTGTGCTCCAGACCCTCACCAGCTTCTCTGGACACGCTCAAGGACCTTGGCATCCTTCTTGTAGTGAGGGGCCCAAAACTGAACACAGTATTCGAGGTGCGGCCTCACCAGTGCCGAGTACGGGGGCACGATCACTTCCCTACTCCTGCTGGCCACACTGGTTCTGATACATTTGTTACGAGGTCTGTAATTGCTATGACTTTTCCCACAAGTCATTTCAAGGCAATTGTTTTTTAGGCATCATTTCCTATAACTTCAGCAGAGATAGCCTCCGACCATTTAAAAAAAGCTACTTTTTGTTTCATACTATTAAGGTCCAACACCTACTGCAGTAAGGATGTATGTATAGAAGCTCATTGAACACTTCTTCAAATTAGTGCAATTGATTTGCCTTCAGGAAATAATAAATGGAGGAGAAACCAAAGCTATGTTGTTCTTCCTGAACAGATGTTGTACTGATTACGTGCATAATTTTAACATTTAATTGAGGAAAAGGCTCCTTATGTTTAGATTATCAGAAACTGTCTAGAATTTGCAGTCAGTGATACTAGAGTTCATTGCAAGTCTTTTGAAATTCAGAGTATACGTGCAATTTGTATACTGAGATTTGCTTTTGTATCTCAAGGATGTTTTAAAAGCTGTTAAAATGCCAAAATTCAAGCTATGCATAAAACATTCTTTTACCATGTTTGCTTTATGATACAATCTTTAATGATTAACTGCACACCCTGTTTAAGCCAAAACCCAACCCAGTTTACAGCTACGTTTTGGTTCAAAACATTTCACGCTGTTCAGATTCTATCTTTCTCTACGTGTGTCTACATGTATTCTCTCTTTATCTTTCGGAGGCCATAAAGAGAGATGGAAGATAGATGGAATACAGTTATATAGATAAAAATAGGTGACATGAAGGGCGTAATGTGTTTAGTTTGTTTTATTTGATGCACTTATCTCTATCCCTCAGAACCTGAGGTTGCAACTTTTCTAACTATTCCAGTTGTCTTATTTTGAGGGGATGCACTACGAAGAATTGGAGGGTGGAAGGTTGCTTCAGACTAAGTGCTTAAGTTCAGAATAGTTTTTTTTAAATGGTCTTCTCTATGTATGGCTAAACACATGACTAAGAGCAGCATTGATTTCCTGACAATAGATTACTTCTGCTGCAAAACTTTTCTCATCTATGGTCTCCTGCAGGGTTAGCTAATATTGAAGCAACACTGTGTAACAAACCACTAGACACTTCAATAATGTCTCCATTTACTGATCCTAGCAAAATAATTATGTTGATTCTTTTCATGTATAGAGAGGGCTTTTCTTCAGTAAACTTTTTTCTTTCTTTTTACAGATTTCAAGCATGTGTTTATTTTGCATGTGTCTTTCAAGCTATGTCATGTGGTATCCATTACTTAGCATCTGTGTTCATGGCTGTTACTCCTAACTTTTTATGTGGGATCCCTGGAAATGTGAGTAGTGTTCTTTTCTACAACTCCTCTGAATCAAGTATAGAGGACATCTGGACACTATGGACATCAACAGAAAATTACATTGTAGTCCAGCTGGAAAATGGAGAAATTTGGGAACTGAACCAGTGCAGCAGATCCAAACGAGAAGTCAGTTTGGATCTGTCATATGAATACAAAGGCAACAAGTCCATATTTTCTTGTTCTGATGGATTTCTCTATGATGATACAAAGTGGAAGAGCACTGTTGTTACACAGTGGGATCTGGTCTGTGACCGAGAATGGCTGGCAAAATTAATCCAGCCTACATTCATGCTTGGAGTCTTGATTGGAGCAGTGGTTTTTGGTGACATTGCTGACAGGTAAAGTGCCATCCTCTGAAAATTGTAACTTCAGACTGCAGTAACTCTATGCGTATCTACCTGTTTTTGTTGTTTTCCTTTATTGTGTATCCATTGTGTATTCACAATTCAGGAAGTTTGGATATTGTTTGGAACAAATATTGGATATTTGTTCAGGTATGTTTAACTCAATTTCTTTTTCCAATAGCAAGTACTAATTTTAAAATATATTTGCAAATAATTTGCTTTTAGAATTTTTTCCCTACTTCATATCATCCATTGTTCTAGGCATTGATCCCTCAAATTGCCATGTGCAGGTAGCATTTGCCCCTAGATTATTTTTTTCCTTTTTTAATAGGAATAGCAATAGTTAGTAGTAATAGCAACAGTAAAACATGAGAGGAGATTCCTCTCATAGATTTTTATTTCTGGATATGATAGACAGCTGTCCTTCAGCCCGCTCTCCTCCAACACATCCTCCCTGGATATTAGCTCAGATCACACACTGAGATCCAGTGTCAGAACTGGGCTCAGAAGCAATAGTGCGATCCAGGATGTATGTCTATATCCTCCCACTCCTCTTGGTTTTTTCTCTCAACACAAACACATACATTCCTACCTCAGAGAACGCCTAGTTGTACGTGCCCCTCTATCTATATAAGAGTCAAACGCCTAAGCTATGTTGTACTTGATTTTGTCTCAGGCAGTTTATGTGCCTGTGTTTTGCTTTGAAGGCTGGTTTAGTGTTATTTATCCCTCTCTATAAAGGAGCTTGTTGACCAACAGCTCTGTTAGGTGGAGGGTGACATTTTATTCCACAGCTAACTGTATAAACAGAAAAAGGAGAACAGGAGTGTTGTTTTCTGATTTTCCTTCATTAGCACAATGTTACAGTGTGACAGTTACAACATATGAACAAAAAATAAAGATGATCTTTTTTTAATTTGGCTTTTAGAACAAATGGAATCAATCCTACCTCCAATCCAAGGCTTTGTAAAACTGTATTTAATACAAAACCAGAATATAATTCCAACATATGTTCTGCATCCCTTTAAATCATTCACAGCTTTCTTAATTAATACTCAGACATGATTTATAAGGTTATGATCATATTGTTCTCATTTCCATTAATTCAATCCGTGGACAGCCAGTTAAGATGATACACACATTCTGAGTTGCAGATTTACAACTGTAGAATTTACAGCTGAAAGTTACTATTTTCTGACACATCCTGGCTGGTGGGAAATAAGTTTGTGAGTTCCTCCCATTCCCAATTAACAGATTTCCCAACAGAAGAGCTCTGCCAGCTGGGACTCACTGCGATCTCTTCTGGCAGGGATCAGAGACCAAACGTGCATGACCCCAGGTCAGGGTTGGAGAAAAATAGGAGGGCACTGGAAAAAACTATGCCATGTGGCTGTTTGGACTACACTTCCTATTTACAACATCACTTCCCAGGGTTGTTCTAATGTAGTACCAAATATTCACAGAGAAAAACTGACAAACGAGGCCACACACCTGGAAGTCCTCAAACTCTCTGGCTAAACGTAATATCCACATCTGTGAAAAGCTGTTCCCAGTGGAGTAGGTAGTAAGAGTCCAAGAGAAGATTATCAGGGAAGAAAAAAGATTCTGTGCATTTTGTATTACAGAACATCTGTAGACAGAATATAATGAATCTTCAATAGAATGTCGGATATCTACTGCAGATTTCTAGGTTTTCTCCTCAAATGAGCTTCTTATTGATAGCATGTGCTCGCTTGTCTAGGGACAACTGGCTCTACTTGGTGTATTTTCTCAATGAGATACAGGAAGAAAATAAACAAATAGAAGTTCCTTTTCACTAAATGACCTTCTTTTACACTGGAACTTACTATGTTGTTGATGGGAAGCTGGTATTTGACATAATTTTTTTTTTCTGTTAGTATACTAGCTTCTTGGATTTCTGTGTTTGTACATGCATGCATATGTGCTGTGATGCAATCAGAAAATTCAGGGGAACTATGTAATTTTCGTTGATTAGAGAATTCAACTTTAAATAACTGGACAAAGACATGTTACAGAAGCCTTTCATTGCTACCTGAATCGTTTGTTACTTTGGCAAGAGATAGCATATGCTATCACAGCTAACTTTTGTTAGCAATTATTAACTAGACATTACTTAATATGAAATATCTGAAAAAGCGAGGTTTATGTACTGTCCTCATAAATAAGACAGAGCGATAATTTGCGACTAGTTATGTAGAAGTTAAACTTGAAACTGGATGTGACCATATGTAATGCCCACTTCGGCACATTGCTTCCAGCCAAGAATTGTGGGATGGAAGTTCCTTCCGTAAGAAAGAGCTTCCTTTTTCTGGAGTTTAGTTGGAATTACTGAAAAATTAATACAGATAACTAATCCAGAGTTTCTGTGGTGCGTGAAAGCATTAAGTACAGTATCTTCAGACTCCCAGATAAGCTCTGGAGTTACAGGTGTATTTTAATAAATAGATGTTTGTGGTTATTCATAATTTTATTACTGCTGTGTTTTACAGACTGGGAAGACAGCGTGTTATATGGTTCACCAGTGCTTGTCAGTTTGTATTTGGCATCGCCGTGGCCTTCACATTTGGCTACTACAGTTTCGTGATTGTGCGCTTTCTCCTTGCTATGGTAAGAAAGGATATTCACCCTGGCTCTTTTTACGTGTCATTTCCTACTCCTTCTCAGGAAAACTTCCCTTTTGTTATTATTTCCTCCACTACTTCATTATTCTAAAGCCCCCTCTGTTGCACTTATTTCAGCAGAGCAGGGAGAGTCTGAATGTTCTTGGACCACAGCACTTTTCCTCTTTGAATTAATAGAAAGCATCTGTATGAAGCAGTGTTTGGTACTTCCTCCATCCCAACCTCTGCTGGACTGGTAATTAAATACCAAGTGTGAGCAGCAAACTACGGATTCTGCATTGCAGCTGTCATTACATTTCTCCTTATTGTCAGAAATGGAGTATATTTTTCTTAAAATAACAAATCTATAAGAAGTTTGATTCTTACCTCTACCATTTTGAGTGATGGAGGTGAGATGCACATTTCTTCTTCCATGCATCTCTTTGGTCCTTTAAGCTACATCTGGAATACTAAATATATAGGTAGACGTGTTTAACACCTCGATGTTTATACTGTACTTAGGGCTATTCCAGTATATGTGTTTATGTGTATCTATACACATACTTTTATATATGATATATATACAATATCTGATATATATTCAATAATTATACATAGTAACCAATATTAAATTACTATTCTACATCCAAAAGTATAATATTTGTAGTCTTTCACTATGTAATGCATAAAGAAATTAGAATGCTATCACAAGAAAAATTATGTAACTTATTTAAAGTAGGTTAGAAATTTGAAAATAATCACATGATTT
>NW_010555423.1:0-21059 GCF_000687285.1 Phaethon lepturus | reverse complement strand
GCTGACAGTGCATTAGTGAAGAAAGGATCTTGCACCTGGATCTTTTTTTGCCTCATTAAAGCTCAGAAGGATTTCCTAGCAGGAAAAACTGCATGGGCATTTCAGCCTTGAACAGTGAGATCAACAGGAGTCCTTCTACTGACTCCCTTGGCTGTTGATACTAGGGGCCATGGTAGTTTATAAAAACAAAAAGCTCTGACCAGACCTATACTGTAGGTTTTAACTGCCCACTGGGACTGATTTGCAAGGCGGAGGTCTAAAGCTCTAACCCTGTGCTGCTGAGATCAGTGCAGCTTTCCTGTCAGAAAGTGAGTTCAGAATCAGAGATTATTGACTGGAATGTTTTTAACCAGAAACTTGATTAATCAAGGCAATATACTGGCATATTTTCTAGTCTAGATTTTCTAGCTGTGTTTTGAAATGTTTTGAGATACCAAGAGTTTGACTGTTGCTAGAGAAATTAAAGAAAAAAATTCAATGAAGAAATACTATAATGCAGAACATGCCAGTAATAGCATTCACTGGATAATGTATGAGAACCTATTACCTCACATACATGAGATTTTCTTCCAACATTGTAAAAATTTGATATAATGAGATAATTTACAAGGGTTTGGAAGGTAATGCTCAGTAAATTTGCAGTTCCCTAACATACAGATTATTGTCTACTTAAAAGCCAAGGTCAAGATTTTCAGAAGTGGCAACTTCTTTGGGGAACTTCATTTTCCTGAGCATCCAGTTTGCGATATCATTAAGGGACCTGATCTTTGGGGGTGAAGGGCTTAGTGACATCAGCAAATTAGGCTCTTTTTCAGGTGTCTCTTGCTGGCTCCCCTCCACTGAAGAGAAGCATCCAAAATCATTTCACATTTTTAAATACAGTGTCTGGGCAGTCTGAAGGTTTGAGTGAACTTTTTCTCCATCTGACTTGTTTGCAGGGTTGCCTTTTTTTCTGTCAGTATGGGACATGCCAGTGCAGTGGCAATTAAGCATATACAAATGTGGAACACTGTTAGCTGTTTGTTTTTATTGCTGTTGCACAAGGAGTGTAGATACAAACCTCACTCTTTTTTTTTTTTTCTCTCCCACCCCTCCAGGTCTCAAGTGGCTATCTGGTGGTGGCTTTTGTTTATGTGACTGAATTTGTTGGCATTAAAGCACGAACCTGGGCTTCTATGCATGTCCATGCTTTTTTTGCTGTGGGAATTATGATTGTTGCACTCGTGGGATTTTTGGTTCGGACCTGGTGGGTCTATCAGATATTTCTCTCCATAGCAACTCTTCCCTTTGTCTTATGCTGCTGGATGCTCCCAGAAACACCTTTTTGGCTCCTGTCAGAGGAAAGATATGAAGATACAGAAAAAGTAATTAATATAATGGCAAGATGGAATAGAGTAAGCACTCCCTGCAAAGTTTCTGAACTGTGTTCAGTCCAACAAGATGATCTAGTGGGTGGCAGAAGCGGTGACAATGACACATCCTCAACAAAGAAGCACAACATCTTAGATCTGTTTTGTAATTGGCACATTGCAAGAAGGACCATCACAGTCTGGCTGATCTGGTTCACTGGGAGCTTGGGATACTATGTCTTCTCCCTCAGTTCCGTCAATCTAGGAGGCAATGAATATTTAAATCTCTTTCTCATAGGTAAATATTTTTGTACTTTATTCTGTTTATGACAGAACTAGAACATAAAATTTAGAAATGTCTAGAGAATTGATAGCCATTTTTTTAACTTTGTTCATTCAATTATGAAACTTGTTCAAAAGGTTTCTTGCTAACTCTTCATAAAGTTGACTAAGAAGGGAGGAGTATCATTCACTCCAAATCTCACTGTTTCTGAAAAAAAAAAGATAATTTAAAATTTGTTGGTGTACAAAGTACTTCTCTGTCTGCCTTTGTGATTGTAAAACCATATTCTGCTTGTATCCTTTTTGCCCTGCAAGCCTATAGTAGATCCACGCAAACACCAAAGAAGACGACCATCAACACAAAATGCACACGGCTCTGTTAAAGGCACAAACTTGGAAAATGAGAGAAAAAAATATTCCTCTAATCATTTACAATCATGATATATTGAGTCAGTCTATGTAGAAAATAGATTCGTAATTCTCAGAAGCAAGAGTAATTTTAGTTTTCTCAACAGTATATTTTAATTTGGTTATAGTATTCTTTAAATTTTGTCTGTCTGACTGTAATCTTCCTCTGGAATGTAAGTTGTTTATAAAGGTGGCTCAGTGCATTCATGGCCTGATCCAGAGTTTGTTAAGATCAGTGGAAATATTCCATTGGCTTCAGAAGACTCTAGATCAGACACGCAGCTGTGAGCCAGCAAAGAATTAAATCATGTGCTTTGCTTTATGCAACTGAGTGCTCTCAGTAAAGTGAATGTGACTGTTCATGTACATAAGCAGACAGAAGGATCGGGGCCCTCGTGAATTCAGTTTGTGTTGTCATGTATTACAGCATATTGGTAGACTGACATGTTGAAGAGTGGATGCTACTATTGCACAAGAATGAAAATGTTATGGAGTACAATGCATAAATCACTGTATCTGCCTCCTTCAAAAATATTTTAGCAGACTAATATACACTGAATAATGACAACCTAGTTTTACCAACACAGGCCCAAAAGATTGTTACCTGATATTATAAGTGTATTGACATACTATACTTACTAAAGTACAGTGCTTAGTGCTTAGTAAAGGAATGCAGCATATTTGTCAGGGCTTTATCTTACATTCTTCCTTGATTTTACATTGGCCTTAGTAGCATTCTTCATGAGCAAGTTGATTTAAAACATGTCAGAACTGGCTCAGTGTAATTTGTCTAGGAGCAAATCATGTTTACACAGGATTTGTGAACATTCCTAGCCAAACACCAGTTCCTTTAGAGCGGCAGAAGTTTTCCTCTGGAAAGAGACACTAGGAAGGGATGATCTGAGTAGGAGTGGGATATTGTAGGCAGCTTCCCTCTTTTTAATGGAGAAGAGAGAAAGCTGGAACTACACTCTGTATTTGTGGAGCTGACAGAACACCGGCCCTGGAGAGACCTTGCTTGCCTTTTCCCTTGGGGTGATTTGGGGCTGAAGCTGGGGAAGGCACCTGTGGCTTCAGTGCCGTGTCCCGGTGGAAGCTGGCAAATCCTGTGAGGTGTGTCGGTGTGACACCAGCAATATTCCTCATGGGCACATTTAAGCTGTTGACGTGAAAAAACCTGAAGCGAAAGAGCAGCAAACGGAGAGCTTTCAGTCGCAAGTGCCAGTGTCATAAAAGCAGGACCGTGGCCTTGCTGTTTTCTGTAATTTTCCACCCCAAAGAGAACTGCAGCTGCTCTGTGCTGTGAAACCTGCTTCCCTTGTCCTTCTCCATCCCCCACTGCCGTATTTTAGGCCATGCTTTCTGCCTTCTGTTACCATTTCTGTTACCAAATGAACACACCCAACACACTGGTTATCTCTAGATTTCACTTATTTATTACCCCCTAGATGAAATGAATCCCCATAAAGAGGAAGTAGAGTTATAACATGAATATGTGTAATCATGACTTAAAACAAAATAATTTCATACTGACAGGTGCTGTGGAGTTGCCTTGCTATATCATTGCTTGCATTGGGATGGACAAACTGGGAAGGAGAAACACACTCATTCCGTTCCTTATTTTAAGTGCACTGATCTGTGTTTTAATTATGTTCATACCTCAGGTTAGTCACGTACCGTTGAAAGTGTTCCTATAGCAGAAATTGATTTTAAAGTCTGTAGATGCAGCTGCTCTTTCTAAATCATATAGTTGATTAAAGGCTGTTTTTAAAATGCAGCTGCCAGTCTAAGATAGATTTCTGTATTTTCAGTACAGGTTTCACAGTTTCATTGCTGGAGTCACATGTAAAATGTTCCCAGGGCTTCAGTGAACCAGGACTGGTAAAAAGTTATATGGACACTGGTTGCTTCTTGAGACCGATTTTAAAATAGCAAGCAATAAGTATTGCTTCTTGTTTAAAGAAGGGTCACAACTTTTGAAGGATTTAAATTAAGTCTGGAACAGTGTTATTTTCTGGTGATTCATTTATTCATGCTCTCTTTCAATAGGATTTCAATATATTAGTTATCTTAGCAAATATGGCTGGAAAATTTTCAATAGGTGTGGCATTTGGTCTTATATATCTCTACACAGCAGAACTGTACCCAACAATTGTAAGGTAAGAACTTTCCCCAGTCATATATCTTTCATTATTTTGCTGTTATTTCCTTTTCTTTGTTATGCTCCTAGGCCAGGTCCCGCAGCTCTTCGCATTAGTGGTGGTGGTCTGAAAGACTTGGGATGGGTTGAGTTCCTCTGCTGCTTCAGAGCTGTCTAGTATTTAGCTGTATAATAAATTTGTATTTATTTTTCATTTCCATGTGCATTCTTTGGTTTCACTGAGGAACTAGAAGAGCACTCAATACGTTCTTAAACACTTATTTATGCCTTTCTTAAAAGTCCTGGTTGTTCATCCTGTGGTCTCTGCTGAATGATTGTTGTATTTTTAATCTTAATGTATTTTAATCTTAATTATAGAAGCAGCTGAATTTCATTGCAATATAAATTTTCACTGTAAATAGTAGCAATATTACACTGTATTATATTAAATATTCCACTGTAATATTAAATATTCCACTGTAAATAGTAGCAAAATGCATACAATAGCTTCCTAGTACCATTGCATAAAGACATATATCATCTTACTGATGTTTTGAGTGTCTGTGCATTTCTAATTGTTTGCTTTATCTGCCAGAATTCTTACCAAAGTCTTTGTTTTATGTGTAGGTCACTTGCTGTTGGAAGTGGGAGTATGATGTGCCGTGTAGGAAGTGTAGTTGCTCCTTTCTGTGTATATCTGAGAAGTGTTTGGATTTTCATGCCACTTGTAAGTATTTATTTCAGTGGTCAATGTTTGTGGTTTTGAAAAGGCGTGTCACTTGTTTTCTCAGGAAACAAAAGCTGAACTTGGATTGATGAGGTTCAGGATGACTTTGACAAACAACAGAACCTTGGATTCATTAAGCACATTCTACTTGTAGGTGACTCCAGGTCATGGTACTATTAGGTTTCTTCTACCTCCAGCTGCCCCAAGAAAACAGAGGTGGGACTGTTCCTTTGTGGACTTTGGGCATTTTGTCTGCATTATGTAGCTTCAAATCCATTTTGGACAAAATATGTTATGTATTTCCTGCTCACAAATTAATCACATTCCTTCATTACATGTATGTTATGAGGCATTTGCTACTTAGAAATCCTGCAGCTATGCAGTCCCTTTTTTACTCCTGAAGGATAATTCATGCCCATATATGTAAAAACAGAAGGAATTACAAAGTTTGTGTTAAAGCTTTAAGTAGAGAAGTTTTTATTAATGATTTAATAATAGTTTGAGTTCTTTCAAAAACCCTTAGAATTCACTGTGACTAGTGCACCAATGTTATATGTAGATTACACATGTCAGAAGGTGAAAATGTAATGAGACGTGTCTTTCACTTAGATTCTAACTCTGATTTTGTCTACCACATTGGAATTTCTTGAAAAAGTGGCATTGTGTCCTTTTGATTTTGCAACTATAAAATCTTAAATTATAGATGCTAGAGATTGGTTTCAGAGAATTCTTGGGAACTCGTTTCATTATTTAAGTTAATTACTTGCAGTTGTTTTGGATGAAAGTTAAGAGGATGAAGCAGACCACAAATTAATTTATTCCCTCAAGCTCCTAAAAAATGTTTTCTTTCTGCATAATGGCCCCCTACAAATCAAGATATCATCCCAGAAAAGAAGAAGAAACATTTGTACGACAGAGTGGTCATGCGAGAACATTCTTTTTCTCTTGTCAGTGTTTTGCCTTTACTGGCTGAGATAAGCTTTATCTGTGCAGAAGTGCTGCAGTTAAACCACAGATGGGGAATGATCAAACATTGGAGAGCAGTGCAAATGGCAGTATAAACAGAAGAATTATTTCAGCTAGGAATAACTCTTAGTGTACAAAAAGTATCCAGAGTATTTGTAGAGTTGTGTAGTAGTTCACAATGAATATGTTTTCATTATTAGCTCCTATTACAAAACATTTGTCAGTTTATTAAATAGTCTTGTCTTGATTTGGAGCATAGCGTGCCAAGTCTCAGGTAACGTGTTTTGGAATGGAAATGAAATGGATTACATTTATAAGTAAAATGATATACATCGTGTTGATCTATTGTATACAGTCAAGCAGTTAATACTGCTATTTGTTTGACAGTCTGCCTCCCATACAGTTATGCCACCTGAGTAGTGCATCTCATTTGTATGCCTATACATCTTGAATAACTTGCCAAGTATGTTTTTTATTTGACAACTTTCTAAAAAACTTACAGTAAAGCAACTGCTCCATGTATAACCTATTTCTGTTTCTCAGCTGTTAAGTATTATGTTACAGTAGCACTTTAACAGACTTGATTTTTCTGTCAGATAAATTATAAATGAAAAAAAACCTCCACTGAGGTCAGTGAAGTTAAATGAATGCAAATCTTGTGTCTAATACTACTGGATTTTCAAGACAAAACATAACCTTTTTTGTTGAAGTAGGAATTTTGTAAATAAGACCATATTTTAGATTGGTTCATAGCCGTGAGGTGTGGATATAAATATAAATAGCAGACTAGAATAAACATTTGTTCTCAGAAGCAAAAGTATTATTTTGTAGGGATATTTAATTCAAAGTGTCTTTTGTGCTAGACTAAATATATTGACTTCTGGTCTTAGACCACTGTGAAATTAAAATTGTTGCTCCAGGTAGGGAGGAAGATGTATGAAAAATGGTGGTAAATCTTTTTTTGAAGTTAGTTATGGTAGCTGTTAGAAGCTGCTAGCTGTACTGATGTGTTGGGAATACTTTGAGAGTTTGACTGAGCAGAAAGTCAGATTTGAAATTAAGATCCTACTCCTGTCAAATTAACTTCAGTGGAGCTTAAACATATTTAAATACTTTGTACAATAGTACACTTTAATCCATAAGAATTTAACTCATTGACTATATCAGAAGAACATTTTCTGATGCTGAATTACCTATGTAAAATAGTACATATATACAAAATGTACACGTTTGTTATGAGCTAGCAAGGAGATAAATTATGTCAGGTGCCTCATGAAGAAGTATGCCAAGATAAGACTTGAGTCAAAGACTTGCTTTGACTAAATGTGAGTAACTTCACTGATAAGTGTGGTTACTGCCCCTGAAAAGGCAGATGACATTTAAGAAGTTCTTTCATTAATATACTGTGATGTAATTGTTTCATATCCTGTCTTTCATAGGAAATATTGGAAAATGCTTTGTAGGGCCAGGGAGAAGGGAAACACACTGAATTAGTTGGCATGCATCACCTTTCACATTGAAAAAAAGAAAGCTAACACGTGATAGAATAGAGTTAAGAGAGCTGAGATGAAAAGGCAGGAAAGATGGTGGTGTGTACGCTTACAAAATAGTGAGAGTTTGCGGGGGAATGAGAGGTAGGTTGATAAGGAAGGAAAACCTGGGAAGAATGCAAAGTGTCTAAAAGACTTACCGAAACAGAGAAGACACACATACTCAAAGCACACAGTGTTGCTTTAACCTTGTGCTGTTGGGCAGCAGTAGTGGCGCTGTTTTCATAAACTCCAAACGTATGGGTGTCTGTAAGCTTCAATATCCTTTATAGCCCTCAATATCCTCAAATATAAACTTGTGACAACATAAAGGTTGTGCATAAGAGAGGCTACTGTGGGAATAACTGCCATGTGTCAATTTGTCCTGTCTTGCCATGGCAGAAAAAAATGTATTAATAGTGGTGAAGAGTTTTGACATGCAGAGGTGAGACTTCAATATTTTGGAATATATTTTTAAATATCACTCCTGCCACATATATATGCCTACAAGGATTTCCCTCAGTTTGTCACTCAGTGCCATTTCCTCTGGTCCTATTACTTCTAGGATTTTTTTTTTTAATTTCTCATGATAAGAGCATGACTATTTTATTTTCACTGTAGTTTGTAGTATTCAACAGTATTTTGCTTAATTTTTCATTTTGTCAACCTCTATATTTAATGCAAATGCAAAAAGAGGAGTGTATGCAACAGTGTGAATTCTACTTCTCAAAAGCGTGCTCGAGGCAAGCTGTCTTCTTCTTTTGGACGGGAGGGGAAGCAAAAGCAGCATGGTGCATGTGCATGAAAATAGCATTATTCAAGGTTACAATGGAAAATTCCAATTTTAAAGCACTTTTCTGACTTGAAGAGGAAGTCTGGCTTAGCTGCAGATGGTAGCTGGCCAGTTCTTGCCTCAAAGTGAGACAGTGTGTGAGAGACATAGGCATAGTAATTCCACATGCTCTCTCTCACACTTGGAAAGAAAGCATTAAACAAACAGGACAGACCTGAGAGAATCAGCATAGGGCAAGATAAGGATAATACATTATCAAAGTGCACAGTCATAAAATGGAAAAACACTGGGGCCAGGCATGAGGTACTGTGTGGAAGCATTTGTATCAAGAGAGATTTGGGTCATTTATAACCTGGCGTTGGAAGAGTGTCAGGGTTTTAATGCTGTCCTTATACTTCAAAGGAGGAAAGTGTGAATTGTTCTCATTGAACAAGACACAGAAATGAAGGGAAAGGAAAGATACTCCTGGAGCATGTGTGTGCTTCTGTATCTACCCCACATGATCCTGATCTTTGCACCACTCGTGCTGAAGTAAGTGGTCATTACAGAACTGTGTACACCATGGACAAATCCAAGATGTGATCCCAGTGCAAATGTCAGTAGATGCCTGCGCCCCTAACAGGTCTTTGAAACTGCAGTTTAGCAAAGTATTCCTGTTTAGAGCTAGCTCATTATCTGCTGAAGTGTTCTTCTGAGCAGGGAGGTGTACTTCTGTGGCTCCAGGCCAACGATCCATACTGAGCAATTCTGATCTGTCTGTGTGCAGGAGGAACAGGCACACAGGTACAGGGGGAATAGGTTCAGGAGCTCAAGTGCAAATTGAGATTACAGGTGGCAGGGTAATTGTAGCTCTACAAACATGCATGTAAAAATAAATGTATGCAATCCTAGAGAATCAGTTCTTAAATACATACCTGATAGTAGAAATACCAAATGAAGAGATGTGTTGTTTTCTCAAACAGAATTATTCCTGTTTGCACTGTATCGATCCCTTCTGGAACAAAACACCTCACCTGATCTTCGCCAATTCTTCTGCATAATCTTTCATTTATGCAACAAAAAAAGGCAGATCTTTTATAGAGTTACTATTTAAGACTTACAATCTTTGCTTTACATTACCGTTACTTGTGCTTTATTTAAAATGTACTCTCCAGCAAGATTGAAGAGTTGCATAACTTGAAAGACATTTCTACCTTTACAGCTACTGTTTATTTCTTCTAGTTGCTTGTTGGAATCATGGCTCTTCTGAGTGGAATATTAACAATGATGCTTCCAGAAACACTGGGAAAACCATTGACTAATACTTTGGTGGAAGCTACAGAAATGGGAAGAAAGAAGAAAAGTTATTCAGGAAAGACTCCTCCAGCACACAGTGGTGCGGCATTAGAAAAGATAGAGATGTTTGGTCAAGAAACAGTCAGCACTGAGAAATAAAGCGACAGCAAAATGGGTGTTCCCAATTTTAATCATTATCTAATTTATCAGATATTTTTATTCAAGAAATGTGACTGTTCTGTAATATCTGTGCCTTTTAATTTGTATGCAGTCTTGCCTTTTTGACAGAGCAAGTATATAAAACCTTTTCCAGATAACTGAGGTACTGCAGAAAATTTTGATAGGATTTCTTGATCCCTTGTCAAACTTACACAGGCTTTAGAAAACCTATCTATTTGACTTGCTGTGACCAGTTGGAATGATTACTCTAAGTGTTAGAACCTACCATATGTAAAAAACGTGCCAATTCTTTGCTTCACATTTTCTGCAGTTAGATTTGTATACCCACCACAAAGTGTCCTGTCCACACTCGTCCTCTTGCAGCAGACAATTACAGGCTCGAGACTTCGAAACATGGTAAACTCAGACAGTTGTAATTCAAGAGAGAAGCCTTAACATTGTATCAAGCCATATAAATAATTTTAAACTAATTTATTCTTTTCTTCAAGTTTTCTACTAGAAAAGTTGCCATTGCTAACAAAGAAAAGTATTCTGTGAAACAGCTTCTGACTGAAAAAATAATACTAAGTTTGCAAAATGTGCGAATAGTTTGTATATTCATTCTGTTGAATGGCAAATGTATTTTTCTTAGTGGTTTAGAAAAAAAATGTTCACTGGATCTACTGCTGTCTTAGTAAGTTCTTCTTAGTTTTGTTAAAACTAAAATGCCTGATGCCTTTGGAAGCTGTATTCATTACAGACTGTTATTTCAGTGCTCCCCTTCTCACTTATTTCAGCTCAGATCTAGCATCAGATTGTTCATAATTTTAAGAGCTACACAAGCAACTTTGCTAAATGCCTCCATCCAGGCCTTCTTAGTCCTCAGTGGAAAAGAATAAACAGCATATGGATCTTATTCAGGCGCTCTGCACAGAGGTGGACTTAGTTATTAACAAATGTTTAGTAGACACGGTATCTACACATGATTTTTCTCATAGATAAGCTGTCTGTAGCTCATTTTTTCCTTATACCACACAAAATTAGTTATAAAAGTATAATTTTAAAAAATGGTAGCTGGAGGACACTGATCAGTAGAAGAGTTACCAGTTACTCTAGTAGTTTTAGTCAAAGTGTCTCTGGATGTCCCACTGTTCCTACACCTCATGTGTGCATCAACACTTACTTGCTGGTGTAGGGATTCTGCCTTATGACTGTGGACCACAGAAAACTGATAGATAGGAATGCATCATTCTGGCTGCTACTTCTATGGCTTTCTGTCCCACCTCCCCTTTTTCAGTCTACCTCCAGACCTAGGGGTTTATTCCTTGCCTGAGGATCTGTATACTCTTTGCTGTGTCACCCTTGATTTGAGGGGAGCAGCAGAGGAACCTTCTGCGTGTCGAGGTTCAGACAGTTCCTCTCTTGCCTGGGCTGCGTGAACCTTGTCATCCTTGGTTTGAAATCAGAGTTTTTCTCATCTTAGGAACCTGATCTCATGCTAGCTGGTACAATCTCATCATAACAAGTCTTCCTTGTTTACTTCTTTGTCATGTACCCAAAAATAAGACATCTATATTACTGTAGATAAATATTCTATATGCTGTAGAGCTTAATGGTTACATTTTTCAATTATGTCTGCACAGTCATACTGGTTTCAATTACTCTGAAACCAGAATAATGGTTTATATGCCCTTATAAAAGACTTTTTCCTTCACTGCACTGTCCTAGAGTGTCAGGTAGCATTTTGGTCCTGGTATTAGGAAAAAATTGTATCCTACATGAGGACTAACATGCTTCAAAGCAAGCAAAAATCACTAAGTTTAAGTTCAGGGAGTTTGTGTGTGGTAATTATATGTAAAGCAGAAAGGAATTTTTATGCTCCTTTCAATTCTGTGGGTATTCCAGTAGTTGCAGAGGAAACCTCTGAAGAGAACTGTGTAGAATAGTATGGCTTCTGTCCAGATACATTAGTTCAGCAAAAGCATGTGCTTAACCTTACCCGCGTGAGTAATCCCATCATTATTCAGAGAACAACTTGAATACATACTTCGATGACTAAAGATAGGATTACTCACATGCTGTGGCTTTTTATTTTGCTGAAGAGCAGACCTAGTATTCTTCCACTGCTTTCACATCACCCTCCACTTCCCAGAGCAGAACAACTCTCCTTATCTGCAAGACCTATTGCCAAACCCTGCATGCCCTGCCTTAAACAAGGGTTTAACCTTGCTAAAAAAGAAAACATCATGCAATACACCTAACAAGGAATTAAACTGGTACTGTCTGACATTACAACCACCCCCCCACATTGCTCCAAGTAATTGCATAATTTTGGGGTTCTTTCACACGGCTACTCCCTCTTTTATTAGTACAAGATCCTATCTTAAACTCCTTAGTCTTGAGTATTGAGGACAGTACAGTCTACTTTGAACAAGGTACTAAAGAACAATTAAAATTAATTTTTCTACATCCTTACCTGCCGAGTAAATGATTTGGTGGTTACCCTGCTAAGAACAGTCAATGCATGTTCTGTGTTACTTTGACTTGAGGGATTCAGGACCTGGTCATCTGTAATAGATATACATAAGGTAAAGAAAAAAAGAAAAAAGCAAAACATTAAATGCACAATGACACTGAGCAATGATAACAGGCTAAAATTTAGTGATGATGTTAAAACACAATGTAGCTTGATGGCTTTTAACCCCAAAAGCCAGTTCTCCTGCCACTGAAGTCAGTTTGTATTTGGTCTTTGATTCAAATGAGACCTGAATTTCCCTGAACTAATGATGTTACTTTTTTCTGTGGAAATAGCAAGTTTATCGATCTACAGGTACACATTTTGTGATTTCCTGCATGAATAGCTTAGAGGATGCCTTGGTGTATCCTACTCTTTAACCTGAGGCAGCATATTACTATAAAAAAGGAAACAGCACGTGTCTATATGTCTCTAGCATTTCTGTTTGCTCTCTTTTTCCATATGGACAAAAATATGTTTAACACTAGTCATACATTATAAACGTAGCATAGACAGGGTGAGTTGATTTCTTTCTCTTAAATATTCATGGATTATCTAAATCCTCTTGCAAAAGAGCATTGAGTTTGAGAACAAATGCTTCTGTTCCTGTGGAGCATATTTTCCTCTCGCTGCCCGTAAAAAGAATTCCTTTTCATAGTTTCTTATCTGCGCCCTTAAGTTCTTTCATGTTTGTATTTGTCATCTCTATCTTAGTGCAAATTTATTGTGCTGATCACTGTCCCTGGAATTACCTAATGGTTTTATGACATACTGGATTAGGATTCTTATCTGTCTTAATTGCTGGTCACTATTGCACAATGACAAGGTTTTTTTGTCCTGAATTTGATATAATATTTTATTATGTCATCTTGCAGTTTGTTAAGGACATACTTTCTGGGTTAAATACAAGAATGAGAGCAATTGTCATTAGTTTAATGATAACTAAGGAAAAATAGTAAGTAAATGTGTTTGATGTTTTGAATCTGTATTTTAAAACTGTATGAAAAAGATGTATTTTCCATTTTAACAGCTCACTTCAATTTCTTTGTGCAAATTTCTATAGTTTAAACAACTATGTAGAAAAAAAAAAGCTATGCAAACTATGTGCAGTCCATCAAATGCTTTGGGTGGTACGCTGAGTGTCTGAACAAGGGGGTGAATCCTGCCTGAAGGCTGAGGGCTTTTGTGTAATGGCTCTGTGGAAACAGAAGATGGTCTGATATGCCAGCTCTGGGATGGAGTGGAGGACTCATTGACATTCTTCTGTACCTTTCACAACTTATTTTTACCAACTCCTTAGGTGCAGTCGCTTAGGAAGCCTCCACAGCATTGGGCTCAGCAACATGCAAGGCCTGTGAGTGCCTGTAAGGGCTCATAAAAAGGTGAGGTCACTTGCGCATCATGGAGGCATGACACCAGAAGGACATTTGTGGCTGACAAAGGGAGGGTTCTGGATTCATCCTCTGCCCTTTACAAACATCTTAAAGATGCTTGTCTGAATCCCAGAACAGATTCATAGGGAAGAAATTAAAGATTAAAAAAAAAAAAAAAGGCGTGTTGACAAAAGAACAAGTTTATTCCATCAGGAAAAATTCTAGTAAATACAGTCAAGCAGTATGTGCATTGTTACATCTCTCATGAAGAAAGGTTAAAGCATGTCTATGTACTGGTAACCTAATAATTTTGTACAAGATTCTGTACCAGGTGGAGTGTGCATTTTGGTAACATGGTGGAAGTAGGTACTCATAGGAAGGAGTTTGCCCAGAATATGAGGATTTAATGCAATATGTGTTAATGATTTTTTTAATGTGTATTTATTATCTGCAATTAGGTGCAAGGATAAAGTCAAACAGATGTTATTTAATCTTTACACCTTTACAAAATTTAATGAACTCCTGATACCAACTCTCCATTTTGTACACGCTCCCTTGTAGGAGCTGGGCTGGTGCTTCAGCATTCCACAGAGATCCCATGGTTTAGGCTGGCAAGTATCATGCGTCTGTCTCTTCCCTGTTTGTGTTTGCAGATGTAAACCAAGGTTTGAGTAATGTGTTAGGTGGTGTCTATGACAAAATGTGCATTAAACATGTGGCATGTTTTGCATTTCAGTTGCAGGAAGAATATGGTTCTTTTTTTGCCTTTAATTGTATAAGCTGGCTGGGGCAGTAGTCTCCCAGACACATTCACTAGTGACAAAAATAGCTGCGGATATTGCAGAATGGGTATGAGTTTATTGGAAAAGAGAGTAGGTGACTCTAGGAATGACAAAACAATGTAACTCATAACGGCTTGGTGTTCAGTGGATGTGAAAACTAACTGTAACATCCTCATGCAGAATTGGAGTGGGCAGACAGTGCAAGGAAAATGAGAATTGCAGCAATTTATAGCCATACTCTTTGTGACTTGTCCCCTTGTCAAGGGAGAAGATGCTGCCCCAGCATTCACACACCGATCAAGGAGTCGCACACACGTCAGCCAAGACTTTAACTGCTAGGACCGGAGTCCCTTCACAGCGGGCCCTTTCGACTCCTCACACACACATACACATACACACGCTCAGGCTCTTCCTGTTCCCTCAGGCTCGACCCTAGGTTTCCCAAATCTCTGACATGACGTATGCCAGATGAATTTATTGGGTGGTACAGTGGTGAAGGACAGCTCGAGCTGGGTGCCTCTGGAGAGGGACCCCAAATAAACGAATCTCTGGGCAATTATACCCTTCCAGTCTAAGTTCCCATGAGACAGTTCTGTCCAATAGTAGTATTTGGGTCTGGGGCCTCTTTGTTCCCCACTGGATCCTTTCACTCTCTCCAGGTGGGCTGTTCTTTCTCTTCTCTCGAGGAGACAACTTCTGCTGATGGATGTAACTATCTTACCTTTCTAATGTACACCCGTTTTGGGACTTTTCCCTCATGGAACTAAGTAAGAGTTCAGTATAAGTTCATGAATATCTAGGTGAAAGATCACACATTTTTACTAATGCTATACAATGGATTCCGTTTGAACTAGGAAGTGACTACTGTAACACCCTTAGCCCTTCTCAGGAATCTATTTCTTTTCCGCTTCCCTTAAATCTCTAATTAGTGCAAATTACTCAATTTCCATGCATATTTTATTACTCTTTTGTTTTCTGATCAAGTTACACCCACCACTTGGCTTCATCATTTGTGTTTTAATGGCTTTATATATTCTTGCCAAGTGATTTAGGTTCCTCCCTGAAAGTAATCATAGTGAGTGGTTCAAATATTTGTTTGCTAAAGTTGAGAAATTTGAATCATCCCTGATATACTGATTTCAAGAGCACTGGGTTCAATCAAGCTGAGAAAAATCAAGCCTAAAAAGTATATACGTCAAATGGGGAAGTATCCTTTTTTAATATGACTGATACATAAAAATGATTGCAGAGAGCTTTGTATACTAACCTAGGTTTATGAATAATCAGAAGCAATGGAGAATATCTCATTTAGTGACAAACAAACTCTTCTCTCTCTGCATTCCTGTCTAACACACAGGTTGGATACTGCTTGGGTGTTTGTTGCAGATGAGTAGGATCCAGCCATGGAGTGCTCACAGGCATCTAGTTATTAACGTTGCCCTGTAATGTTCCGTGTGGAGCAACTGACACGGGAATAATAAAAAACCCAGCACCAAGAAGTGATCCTTGTGAAGATGCTGTCCGTAGTCTCATTGCCAATAATGAGAATGAAAAGTGATTTTGACTGAGGCGGTCATGAACATAGCAAAAGAACCAGGGATAAATGGGCAATCAGTAAATATTGTCACAAAGCTTTTCAACAGGCATGTCAGTACTGCCAGCATCTTCTTCGTATCAAGATAATTCCCCCAGAAGTAAGTAAAAAACATGGGAAAACTGCAAAATGAGGAGCAGCTTAACCTCTTTGCTGAAATGGTAATTTGCCATGGACACTGATGCTTGACTTGATCTTTGAGCTGGTTAAAGAAATGGCAGAAAAGTGATCCATGTCATTCATAACACCAGAAACAGGTCAGCACGGCTGTGTTCACAGAGGTCATTTCTGCTTACCGTTACTGCTTTATTCAAGAGTACACAAAGCAAAGGGAATGCTAAGGTAAAGGAAAACACTTCTTAAGCACTGCTCGAGCTAGATTAGTGGTGTGCTGGGATGCCACTGCTGGACACTGTTCAGAAAAGGCTCCAAGTACGATCAGGGTTGTGTTTGTTCTATGCCAAAGAGGCTCTATATTGTGCTGTTCATTTCAGGGAAGAGCAGAGGTAAGAAAAACAATGGCAGCACTAAAGAGTTGAAGTTGTTTCCCCTTATAGATGCCTGCATGGATAAACAAACATTTGTGGTAGGAAGTCACACAACTAGATTACATAGAAAGGACAAACAAAGCTTTTTCTTCATCCTAAAATATGGTATACCTTAGTTTTGGGCACTTCAGCAAAACACAGTGTGTTCACCCTTCCCAAAATACTAGTTCATGGAAGAGTAAGGGTTTCTCAATGAAATGACTGTAAGAGTTGGTATCCCAAACCAGCTTGCATTTCCTGAGTCTCATTCTCAGGAAAAGACATACTGTGAATTCCTTGAAACATTCACCCTTCAACAGATATCCAACTCAGAAAATTTCAATCCAAATCATTCAAATTTGGTGAAGTTATAAGCAATGTAAAGTAGAATCTGAGGAAGAGAAATAGCAGGCAATTTTAATCTTAGCCAGCATTGCGACCTCTGCTTTTATTTGAAGATTTCCGTATGTGAAAGAATCTTCTCCAAAACTACTGCAGATATCCTGCAATGACTTAGAATAGTGTGTATTTTACAATCAATACACTAAGCCCATCAAAAATTTCATTTCTAAACAAGCAAACCTTCTCCGTTCCTCTGCCTCCTTCCCTGTCTTATTCAATACCCTGGTTTCAGAGCACTCAGAAAAATCAAGCTATACTATAATTTTGGCCAAATTATTCTGTGTTCCTTTCACTGTTAAAGGAAAAAAAAAACCTAAAAATTACGCATCTAAAAAGGTCAGTGATTACATATGTGTAATATATCATCGCTTTAGTTCTACCATTTAAGAACACAGCTAGATTGGGAGGTGAGAACAGCTGTGGTCGCCTGTTGTGCATGCTGTTGCTGTATGTACAGATGCCCCTCGGATGGCTGCTGGGCTGTATTTAAATGGCTACAAAGAAAAGGCACCTGCTTGGAAGATCCATGGCAAATGCTGTTCGACACGGCTGGAGGGGAACGCTCTGCAAACGCCCTCCTGCTGAGCCTTCTCAGGGACGAATGCTCAGGCTGTCAAACATTAGCCACAGTGTCCTGCCAGTGGCAAATGCCCTGGAGTCAAGAAACCCTGGTATACAATTTCATCCTCTTGATCCTGCCGACAGGTTTGATTTTGACAAACTTGTGTTTTTCTGATGAAAAAAGTTAATCCGAACAGTCCTGCCTGGCTGTGGTCATTAGGCATTTGCAGGTGTAGCAAGGACTCGTTCTTCACCGACCTGTGATGACGGAAATGACCAGGCCCACGGACACGCTGTGCTGCTGCCGCCCCGACTGCTAGCACGATTGCTCAAGCACTATGGCAATCGTCAGGCAGCCTCAGAAACGTTCAGAACATAATTAGTTGCTTGTAAAAGAGGGAAAAAAGGCAATATATTCTGTGCAGGACAGCGGGGCCCCTTGAGCCTCCTCTGGGGCACGCTGGGGAAATTATCAAGGAAAAAAGCTATGGGCAGGCAGCGAAGGGCACGGCTCCGGCAGTGCCAACGCGCAGCAGCCGGGTGCTCTCGGGAGAGGTGCCAGCACTGGAGGCGGCCTTTGCCCGAGCACAAACAGCTCCTTCATTAGCGGAGGGACAAGAAGCCGGGCGCGCGGGGAGCGGCCTCGGGGAAGGGGAGCTGCCGGCAGCCCCTGCGCTCCGTCCTCTCCCGCTCCGCTTCCCCGTGCTTCCCAGGAGGGCGACTCTTCCAGGCAGGACCGGGGGCCTCCTCCTCACCAGGTATTGCCTTCTCTCCCTGCTTGTTTCTTTTTTTGGACCGTACTTCCAGTTGAAGAGGGAAATGTTAGATGACGGAGCCCTTTCCCTGCCGAGGGCTGGGGAAGGCACCCTCAGGGGCTGCGTGAGGACCTAGCGCAGCCCCGGGGACCTTCCAACGGGGCACAGACCAGCTCCTTAAGCTCAGGCAGGCACGGGGCACAGACCAGCTCCTTAAGCTCAGGCAGGGTGGGGTTTAGGCCACACATGGAGCGGTGGCTGTCACAGCCGGTCGTGGCGTGAGCGGTGAGCCGCAGGGTTTGGCCGGGGGTGTGATATTCCTGCCACCCGGGGGAGGTCGGGGCCTACTAAACCTCAGCTTCTCCCTGCTTCCCCCCACTCCCTGCACAGAGAGGCAACAGGCTCAACAGCCCTCGCCCTGCGGGGAGCGATGGCGGCAGGCCTCTCCGGTTTTGGAGAAAAGCAAGAGCATCACTCAGCTTGTAGGAGCTGCTGGTGAAGGTTATTATTGTTGGTAGCTTATAGGGCAGGTATAACCTACCACCTAAAATACTTTAGGAAGTATTTCCCGTGCACGCATATGCGAACAGCTATCTGAAAGAGGAGCTGGGCCCTCCCTGGTAGCCTCGGGGTCCCCTGTGGCAGTGGCTCAGAGACACCTGCTTTCTGGCAGTGCTGTATATGCCGAAAGGCTGCAAGATTCCCAGGAACCTCCGGAGTCCCTTGTCTGGTGAAGACACAGCCTTCCTTCTGTGGGGAGTCCCGAATGTACATCTCACAGAGCAGCCCAAATGACAGGCCAGAGTCAAAAGGCCAAAATCAGGGCCCCCTCCTCAGCAAACCCGCAGGAATGGATCAAGCTTCATGGGCGTCTGTAACTACCTTTAGAAAAGAGCCTGGCAAAACCCCTCTCTGGGGTCAGGCAAAGGGAAGCAACACCAAGGGTGCTTGTAGACTGGAGTAGTGAATAAACAAAAGACTGACCTGCAAAAAAACAGCAGGGAGAAAGTGGTCCATGTCAGGCACAGATGGGGACAGTGGGAACAGCCACCCCAGCAGGCAAGGAGCCCCTCCAGCAGTTCAGAAAGGCTGGAGCCTTTGCTCCCTGGTACCGCAGGCTATCTAAAATGATGTTTCAGCACTTAGATATGATAAGAATTAGTTAAAAAACCAAAAACCCACAGGACTTCAAATGTAAGAGGTTTTGGTTTTCTTTAGTTATTTCCTGTTGATCCATTTTCTAGTCAAGAGTTCAGCTGGGATTTTTCAACTGTTCATCTGGGCGTGTAAATACGCTCAGCTTGGTAGGTCAGCCGGGTTGCAACAGGAGCTAAGGACAGCCAGCCTGCCAGGGAAGCACGCACATGGAGTCAGGCCATACCAGGAAAAGGGGTATGGCAAGGGGCCCTGTCTGTAACGCAAAGATGACAAATCTGTGGCCAGCTATTCCAGCTAAGGGATGCCGGTGTCCCAGGGTTTGTTGTGGCCTGAGGGGCAGCCTGGAGGGACTGTGGGCCGAGAGGCTACAGCTGCAGCTGGCTGTGGGTGAGGAACTGCATGTTCCTCTGCGGGTGTGTGCACAGGTACGCTGGGGACCGGTGTATTTATTCATATTGATCCCATTACCCACGGCTAGAATGATGCTAAGGCTGTCGGTTAGTGGCGTGCAGTGGTGATACACAGCTATGTGAGCTATTCTTTCTTCTGTGAAGAAAGAATAAGGACCCCCTTGCATCACATGAGGCTGATGGGAGTTGGAAGATTGAGTCACATCACAAAACATTGCAATCTTTTTAAAAGATTGCAGTCTTTCCTGCTGGAAGAAGCAGGAGGGTGGCAGGGGCAGCCAGCATCCTCTTTGTTGGAGAATTACAACTCCAGGTGGTTCTGTCTGGCTTCTGTCCCATTCTTCTGGCACTAAGAAAGGACAGAGAGCTAAACAGTACCTGACACCTTCCCCTCCCTCCCCAACAGTTACTGCAACTGATCTGCCTTTTAAATGCTGATTTTTGCAAAACCCTCAGCACGAGCCAGTATGAGAGGGTACGAAGTGTCACACTTCCCCCACTGCTGGCATTAAGCTGGCCTGTCACATCAGCTAAAAACAGCTGGCCTGCCACATCAGCTAAAAACAGTTTCTCCACATGTGCCCCCCCCGCCAGGTGCGGGGCTCCCTGCTGAGGATAGGCAGAGCCGCAGGTGAGCCGTGTGCACCTGGCGGGGTCAGCGGCTCTGCAAAGCAAGAGCTGCACTTGCTGAAGCAAGCGTGTGCAGTCTCTGCTTTGCACCAGGGCAATTTTTGGGACATTAGCACATTTCAGGCTTGACGTGCTCCTAGACTGCAGCAGTAAGTGCTAGAAAAGTGGCATGTTTGACAGATGCGCATCATGGCCTTTTGAGCCATTCCCGCAGGCAGCCCCTTCCTGCCCTCACTGGCTTTTGCAATGTTGGGATCAGTTGATACTGAACCAGCTCATCTGCGAAAATCCCATCTGAACTGGGAAGACTTGTGAAACCTGAACCTCCACCAAGCCACAGCTCCTCTTTCTTCCTCAGCGTCAGGGGACGTCAGTGAGGAAATTCAATCTCCATCATGGTCCAAGGGCGTCAGTGAACGAGAGCGGTGACGGGCAACTGAGAGCACATCTCTGGCAGGTGCATAACATACCCATTGCATATGTTCCAGGGGCAGCTGAAAAAGCAGAACTGTGGTCATCCATGGACTGCTGGGAGGCTCGCTGGGTGTGCTGAGCGCCAAACACCATTTCCACAACTGCCAGTGCTGAGTGAGAAGGTTTGTTAAGAAAAATGTGTTTAGAGACCTTTCTCAAAACCAATTTTCCAAAGTAATTTCTGCATTATTATCCCCCTAACTTCTTGTTGCTAATATTCTTCTTTCCCTTCCCTTCCCTTCCCTTCCCT
>NW_010555422.1:0-4659 GCF_000687285.1 Phaethon lepturus | reverse complement strand
GTAACATTGTGATCATGGTATTATATTTTGTCTAATGACAAGTAGTCAGAAAGAAGGAACACCTTGGTCAGTTCGGTGGTCCGGTGGGTAGGTAATTATTGAATCCATAGTCTTGTCTTAAAACAAAGGACTGTGGGGTGAATGATTGCATGTTGGACCGACAGCCCGTGAAGATCTATTGAGTGTTGCCAAGCTTAAGTGAACTTTGTAGGAAAGGTAATTCCAGCAGGGGGAGATCGCGACCACCGACTCAGAGACCACCCACTCAAGAAACCCTCCGACTCAAAAGATTAAGGAAGTAAAATCCCAAGAAATTATAGTGCGCATGCGTGGTCATTTACATGGTAGGCGAGGAATACTTAACCAATCATTGTATGGACACTTGATGAATATGTATTAAACTTGCCTATAAATGTTTGATTTTTGAACTGATCGATGAACACGATTTAGGAGGAGCTATCGCCCGTGTTCCCGGCACCATGAATAAAGAATGCCTGCCTTTTAACACTACATTGGTGTTACGAGGTTTATTCCCAATTTCGGTGACAGTATGGGCACAGCATGATGTACAGCAATACAAAATTCTTTATTGCACCAACCCCATCTGTGTTCCAATGGTGGAACAGGCCTTCGGTTTCTCTTGCCTTTTGACATGTTGGTGGATGGGCCAAAAAATAAAAAGTCCATTAAAATCTGTGCATTGTCTAAGATAACTGTGAGTCAAAGGATGGGAATGAAAATTTTGCTTCCTAGTTTTCTGAACATTAACATGATGTAAGAAACAGGAAAAGAAAACCAGAAGAGAGAAAAATAATAGAAGCAAAAATAGTGTTTCCTATAGCATGCTACTGGCCATGCCACTGAATTCAGATCTTCCAAAGCTGACTTATCTTTTTCACGGAACTCAGGACCACAATAACAGCATTTGGCTCACTCCAGTACTACTCATTCTGAAGAAAGAAACCTCTTTCCCAGTCCGTCTAGTGGTGATTGTTGGAAGCTACAATAGATTCACATGGAGAGTGGGAGATGATTCAAGGTGATTCAAGGTTTTATTGTCACACAAGAGTGGGTTTTTTTTTCCTTTTTGGACACATCAAGATTCTTGGGATCCTGTTTCTTTAAATATTTCTCCTGTTCATGGAATGATTGGCAGCTGAGTAGGATAGAGGAGAAGAAGCATCAGCTCTCCCTTCTGAACTGGCTTGCACATTCAGTATTAATGTGGAGGCAGAGCTTTCTGACAGGAAGAAGATTTTGAAAATGTGGAAACACAGAAAAAAATGGGATTTTCCATAGGACTATGAATCAGGGGAATATGTTTTCATAATTGTCATACAAATGAAAAAACACTGTGTTTGCTCTGTTAATATTACTGAAGGTTTGCAGCCAAGCCACCCTGGACTCTGTCTAGGATCAACAGAAAGAAAGATGATTCTTTAAAGTATGATTCAGGTTTGAGATGGGCAGAGTTGCCATTCAGAGGTGTTTGTCTCTGTTGATTAGACAGGACAAGTAGGCCACCAACTCAGACATCTTGTTAAAGCATTTGAATTTATGTGAGCAGAATCCAGATCCTAGTTTAAGCATTTAAAGTAAAATAATAACAATAGAAAAAAAAGACTTCTTGATCCAATGATAGAGAACATCAGGACCCTAACCAATAAGGTGTACATATTTGTTAAAATAGCATGGAAAACAAATTACTGTCATCAAGAAGATGCCAAAAGAGTGACCTGAATAACTCTTGAACCTTTTCAGGAACTGAAGCATTACAAAAGGCTTGTAAAAATGGGTTTTCTTGAGACACTGAATCACTGGAGGTAAAACCATTCAGCACCAAATAAAAAACAGTGTTTATTTTTCTCCTTTTACTAACGACATAGTAATTTTCAGCAGAATTCTGAAGCATGATGCGAGTCAGACGAATGGACTGACTGACACAAATTGTATATTACAAGCAATAAAATTTCTTTTGAAGACCATATAATGAAGAAAGATCTAAATGATTAAAAAATGAAGGAAGAAAGGAAACTGATAACACCATCTCCCCTACCTCCTTAAAAAGGTCCAAATAAATAATACCATCTTTATTCAACCTAGGATTTCTCACTAAAACCAGATGATTAAGTAGGATTTTGATTTTAAATTGGGGTCAGAGATAGCGAGCAGTTAAAAGACTTAAAGTAATGCAAAGTGATAAAAGCTAAATACAGAATTGTTGGCAAGTACATTAAGTAATTAATTGTCTTGATTTCCTTTGTTCTGGATTGTGCAGACTGTACAATCCAGCAACTGTAATAAATCATCGGTCCTTTTCATTTTATTGAGATTTCAGTTCATCAGGTGTAAAAGAAAACACAGCTAATTAATAGAGATGTGAACATACTCAGCATTTCAAAGAACTGAATGTCTGAGGAAACCCAAGGACTGTGTTCCTTTGTTACAGATTCCTGTATTCCTTTTACAGATTTTAAAAATATGAACCTTTTACAGATTTTAAAAATATGAACCAAGGAAAGAAAAACAATGCAATGCATAATACGTATATATATAAAGCTCTTAGATTTTCAATTTTATTTATATCTTGTGTTTGCTTTCACAGAATCAGAGAATCTCAGAACCGTTGAGTGTGGAAGGGACCTCTGGAGGTCATTTGGTCCAACTCCCATGTTCAAGCAAGGACACCTCAGGCCAGTTGCCCAGGGCTACATCCAGATGGTTTCTGAGTATCAGCAAGGACAGAGACTCCACAACCTCCCTGGGCAACCTGTGCCAGTGGTCAGTCATCCTCACAGTAAAAAAGTATTTCCTGATGTTCAGACGGAACCTCTTGTGTTTCAGTTTGTGCCTGTTGCCTCTTGTCCTGTCACTGGGCATTACAGAAAAGAGCCTGGCTCCATCCTCTTTTCATCCTTCCTTCAGGTATTTATACACATTAGTAAGATCCCCCCTGAGCCTTCTCTTCTCTAGGCTAAGCATTCACAGCACTCTCAGCCTTTCCTCACATGAGAGATGTTCCAGTCCCTTAGTTATCTTCATGGCCCTTTACAGGACTCTCTCCAGTATGTCCATGTCTCTCTTGTACTGAGGAGCCCATAACTGGACACAGAATTCCAGGTGTTGCCTCCCCAGTGCTGAATAAAGGGGTAGGATCACTTTCCTCAACCTGCTGGCAATACTCTGTCTAATGCAGCCAAGGATACTGTTAGCCTTCTTTGCAGCAAGGGCATATTGCTGGGTCCTGTTTAACCCGGTGTCCACCAGGATTCCCATGTCCTTTTCTGCCAAGCTGCCTTCTACCCGGGTGGCCCCCAGCATATATTGGTGTACAGGGTTGTTCCTCCCCAGGTGCAGGACTTTGCATCTCTCCTTGTTGAACTTCATGAGGTTCCTATCAGCCCATTTCTCCAGCCTTGATTTGCTTATTCAAATTTATTTGCACGTAAAATCAATGTTTGACCTATTTTCTGGTTTTATTTTTCCTCATGATTTGAGATCAACAAACAAGGAAATGGGTAGAACAGGAATCACGTACCAGATTCCCTCTTCTGGCAAAAAATGCTAATTCTCTGTTGTTATTTCACTCTTCCTACACACTTATAACTCACAATCCCCTTAGTGGAGTTGTAAGTGGTAGTGGCTTTTAAGAGACACTTTGACCAGTGGCCTCTATGTTTATTATTTAATAAAGATCAGATTTTCACATCTCTGAAAAGTCTGCAAGGAATGAAAAATGTCAGATGCAGTCAAGAGGCCCTAAATATAACATACAGCATGGAAAATATAAATGGTGCTTTATAGAATATGATTAATATTGATGTTCATTATCATGACATATCTCAAAGGAAAATGGAAGAGCATAACAATGACTTCATGATCACTATTACATTGAGATTCTAAATGAAGCAAAGTAAGTATTTTATTTTTTAAGACTTTAATTACAAATACATTATCTGTATTTGGCACATTAATCTACAAGGTACAACTGATTTTTCCATTCATTCTCTTAGTGGATCTATAGTTACCTGAAGTATTACAGTATGGTTGAGAGTCTTAAGCCACTTAACTTAGTGTTATCGTATTTGTTCATGATTGGACAGAAATAGTATATGTTTCAGGAAATGTCAGACCTGCTCACCAACAATTGTGGTTTGTATGTGCTAAATCCAACACATTTGTGAGTCATCAAGCTTACTGTACAATATGCACAATAAGTCCCAGACTTGGTTTAAATAAACTACAGACTTGGTTTAAATTATACTACAAGTTTAAGTTACACTGCAAGTCCCAGACTTGGTTAAAATTATACAAATGTGTGTGGTGTGCAGAAAAATCATCATTCAAAAATACAGGATTCACTTGCCCATTCCAACTGTAGTATAATCCCAGGTAAACCTTTCAAAATCCTTAAATTTAACCTATACAAAATACCTGTGCAGAATTAGAATAAATGTCTAAGCAAGTACAAGCATACAGTATAGTTAAGATGAGGGCCAGGATTTCAAAAATATGTGGAAGGAGAGTATTGCTCCTTTAAAGGTATCTGGTCAAGGACCTTTTCCAATGCAACAGGGACAATGAGAAAAGGAGGAAGCCATGAACAAGAATATACGGGGACACAAACCTGACTGACATGACAAGGGAGGCAGTGATGAG
>NW_010555421.1:3052-43709 GCF_000687285.1 Phaethon lepturus | reverse complement strand
TATATATAATAATAAGTTAATTATTTTTAAGCCTCCCATCTTGAGATGTTGTCTTTTCCTACTGAAATCAGCATGTTGCCATTAATGCGATGAAAGTAGCCTCTCATTTCCTGTAACAATGAGCATAGCAAAGACATAAAAAACGAAGGAAATACTACCAAGTAAATTCCACAGAATTAAACATAAGGCCACGTGCCTTGCATTTCCGTTTGGGTATTTTCTGTTTTCTCTGCACCCCAAAATTGGATCTCCTCATGGAATAAAAAAAGCATTACAAAGTCACTTATGTTTCATAAGTATGCAAGAAACTGTAAGTAATTATCAGATTTTTCTAACAATGCTGGCAGAATGTGTTATAATACGTATCCATATACGTGCACCCTTTCTGCAAGGTTACCAGTGCCTCAGTGTTGCTGGAAGGGCTGGTTGCTGTATCAGCCCTATCTTCCATCATGCCTCAGTGTCTGGTTAAAGTGATTGGCATCGTGTCTACCACTCTGGGGCGTGGAACAGAAACGCTTAATGGTATAAAACAATGGGGATTTAGAGATTTAGCAACCCACTGTTAAGCTTTGCTTCGTGAGCTCTGCCATGGTCCAGGCACTGGTGCTCTGTGACCATGGGGTGGTCTTGTGCAGCAGAGAAGCTCCTCCTCAGCTCTGGAGAACCTATAGAGGAGGTATGGTGCTGCACAGAAGAAGGTGTGTATGTGGTCCCCGTGCTAGAAAACATTAAATCTGCTTTTGACCCCAAGATATAAATTTCTAGTATTTCCACTGCATTTACACACCGGCATTATCTTCTTTTCCTTGCTGCAAACTGAATCTGTGTGTGCTTCAGTTTTTGGGACCATGCTTAACGCTGCTGTTAATGTTGCCCTCATCTAGATTTTAATAGGTATTAGTTCTATTTTATCTCTTTTACACTTATATCCTCACTTAACTGAAAAGGAGTTTTTATTTCCTTTGCAAGATCTTTCTAGGTGTAATAGTTTGATTTTTTTTGTTGTTGTTTGTTTTAAAGGGAGTGAATATCTTTCAACTGGCATTTTGGTGCTTCAAATAGTACTTCTAGCCCTCCTTGCAGATTTGCTCCTTCTGAAGCAGCTTTTACGTCAGCTAGGCTGGACTTATTCACTAGAAGGTGTTGTACTTGTTTGGAATCACAGTATTTGGGAGATGGGGAGGAAGGGGAACAGGTGGGAGAGTGGCTGCTTTGGGGCTTTTCTTTTCTTTCCTTTTTTTCCCTCCTTTTTTTTTTTCCTTTTTTCCCTGTCTTTTAACTGTAAAAAAAAAAAAAAAAAAATGCAGGTTTCGTCCATATTCAGTCCCCGGAGCTTCTCAGTTGAGCCAATATTTTCAGTAGTTACTATCTTGAATTTTAATGAATTACTTGTTTATGAATATATCTTTGTTTATCTTCCTGTTTCATTTGAATCAGACAACTCTGTCCCATGCTGATTTTCAGGATCACCACTTCCCTCTTCTTATGAAGTCTAAAATAGCCTGTATTTCTGGTTCAGTGGCTGTTTATAGAAACAAAATAACTGTCATTCAAAGCATTCAAGAATAGTGTAGGTTTTAACATTTGATTTACTATCTTGAAAGCTAATGCTTTCTGATTTGTCATTAATAATGTGGAAGAGATTCCTGTGCGTTCTCAGATGCAGAAGTAGGGTACCGTGGCCTACGTCAACATATTTCTTATATATCCTTTTCAAAAACTTTTACCTGTGAAAATTCAGTTATCGAAATTTTTCAGTCTTTTGCATCCTTAATACGCTGTGCTACCTTACTATCTTTACCTTTGTTTCTGTTTTCTACATAGTTTGTTTCTTGGGTTTTTTGGCCATTATTCGCTATTCTTAGCCTGTAATGTCAGGTATCGCATTCTGTAGCAGCAATTCGTATTCCTTCATTTGTGCATCACAGTTTGCATCAGTGTTCAAATGCTTTAATTACTACTTATTGATACTATGTCATTTCCTGTCCAGGTTATAGGCAGTGTTTTCTCTATTTAGGGTGTGGCATATACGATAAGCATTTATGGCCCTCCCTCTGTGCTCTTCTCTTAAAAATGGCAAAAATTCTTTTTGATGACAATTGTGTCTCTGCTGCTTTTTCTCGATAGCAGCGCGGTGTAATATCCTGTGCTCCCTTCCAGCTGTGTCCTGTTGTAGGTTAATTACTTTTACCCTTAGTCCCTTTCAGGGTTCTTGTATGTATCTTTGCCCGTGATCAACAGCACGTGCTCTCTTTGTTGTATCTGCTCTGGGGATAGCCCTGCCAAGTCGTCTTAGCGGGGAGTTTTCAGCAGCCTAACTTCTTCCTTCGCTTTGTGTTAGTTTTAAATCCTTTTCTTCCTGTCCATCCACACCCCCTCAACTTTCTGTACGCCACCATTCATCTAGCTGTTGCCTGACCATCTCTTTTGCCTCCCTTTTGTGTTGTCCAGCTGCTGGTTTTTCCTTCCTTATTGTTTTACTGTCGTTCTTTGCAGGTTTCTACTCATGGTCCAGGAAGCACGATTTTTTTTGCTAGTAGATACCTTCCTCAGTCTTTGCATAATCAAGTTGTTCCATAGACCTTCCTCCAAACTCAGTGTGTCTGCAAACCTTCAGCTGTCTGTGGAGTCTCTTATCATAACGCCTTTAAATCCACCCCTGAACTACACAATCAACTCTAGCTAAACTTATAGTTATCTTTCAGTGGCTACAGGTCCTTTGTTCTATCCTTTTTCCAGGGAAACACCTAATATTTTATACAAAGTGAAATCACTAACAGTGGAAATTTAAGGCCTGTCTGGAGCACTGTTGTCCTTAGTGATTGGGACAGTGTTCTGAGGCTAGAGTATCGGGATTCTTCTCACAACATGGAAGGAATTGAATCCAGCTCTTCCATTTTAGATGATCCATTTACTAAACTTTACAGAAAAAAGGAGGAACACTTGATACTTTTCTTGTTGCCGGTGGCTTGTGCAGAGGCTGAAGTAGTAGGCACAGTCTGAGGGTGAGCTGTTACGCCCAAGAAAAGGAAGATGGAGAATACCTAGTTATGAAACCCAACCATACCTCGCTGTTTGACATTTGGCAAAACTTCTGTAGTTCTTCACCTTCTCAGTTGTAGGAGTTTAGGCACTGAAAGAATTTGACTCGGAGAAGCGTAGTAACATTCAGACTTTGGCACCTAGACAATATCTTTGAGGATCCATATTTGTGATGTTTCTACATGTTTTCATGACTGTAATCGTCAGCATGAAGAGGCACGGAGATTCATAATTACTTAGTTACTACTGAGAGCTACTAAAAATAAGGACTTATTGTATGGCTCAGCAAACTAATCCAGATTTGATTCCCTATGTCTGGTTTCCAAAATGCATAACAAGCCATTTCACAACAGGATATTTGAATGTGATCACAGAGTCACTCGAGTAGTTCTGGATAAAATGTCGTACAGAGGCCTGCAATGCGGTGCATGCTGAGCCCTGAACACTGTCTTTTTTTTTTTTAATTTTTTTTTTCCCTGAAATTAAGCACAGGTTAGCACATATGGTTGTGTGGTCCCAGATTGAATTGGTTACAGATAAATGTGGCGTCTGATGTATAAAACTGTTAATGCTCTATACTGCTGCCAAACATAATATGAAGAACCACTTATTCAGGCACCTGATCTTTAGAATGCAGCATCGTTTGTAACAATTTTAACGCTAACTAAGTACACTTTGATGAGACAGCATTTAATAAAATGCTCATTAATTTCATCATTAGCAAGGGTATGCTAAGAAGTAAGCCAGTTTCTTATGTCACGCCCAATTAGCATCCCATGCTAGTAATCCCATTAGTATTGTTGAATTCACTAATGGAAAAACTAATGGGCATGCTACCAGGGCACATTAATTGGGCATGACACCAGTTCTGGTTTTAATTATTAAACTGCGATAATGAAATGTGTGTTTGTAAAATATTAAAATGTTGAAACAGGAGAGAAGACAATAAAAATAGTATATGAAAAACTGCACATTAGTATGTAAGGATATATAGCTTTGTATCGTTGTTATGGGACAGAGGACTGCTGTACCAACTGCCTCAGTACCAAGATGTTGGCTGAATGGAGTAGGAAACATGCTATAAATATTAATGGGAAATTATTTTTTCTGTAATCGTGTACATATATAAACATCCTATATATTTTCATACATAGGATACACACTGACAGTCCCGAATTCAAAATGTACTGTAAAATGTATACTGTGTTTATAAATCTATATGCTGACAAGCAATTTCTAATAGATGCACATCACTAAAGGCAGAATACTAAATTTTAACAAGACTTTTTTAGTATTAATCACAATAGGTGGTTGTTTCTATCAACAGGTTTTCTTCGTATGCGTAACTCTAAGGTCCTTGAGCCACAAAGAGTACTAGAAGATCTGGAAAAAAGTAAATTCAGAACTGTCTGGTTCTTTGCTACCACAAAGTAACAAGCTAGACTCCCAAAATTATAGGGAACCTTTTATTTTTCTTTTACATATTTTTTTGAAATAGTTTTTTTGAAGCCTGTCTTAAGCCATAAAGTAACTGCAGAGGTTGTGATTCTTTAATACTATGTAATGCCTATGCAAAGAAATGGTTTTGCATTCAGTAGTTGCCTGTTACATAGGACAATTCTATTTTGTGAATTCAACACAAAAACTTTGAGGTCCTACATGGTGCAAGTATGGTATAAGGTCCTGAGACAATATTACAGGACTCATTGGGAAGTTAGAAGACTATTTGGCTATAAATCTCAGGAAAATTCTTGAAATATATTAATTTTATTTTCATTGCATTATTATATGAATTTATGGGGTATTTTGTTTGGTTGTTTACAGTCTTGAGATTTGGTTTGGCAACAGCATCTGTTGTATTCCTCTTACTCGGCAACTGTCGTGGTTTAGCCCCAGCCAGCAACCAAGCACCACGCAGCCGCTCGCTCACTCCCCCACGGTAGGACGGGGGAGAGAATCAGAAGAGTAAAAGTGAGGAAACTCATGGTTTGAGATAAAGACAGTTTAATAAGTAAAGCAAAAGCCATGCACGCAAGCAAAGCAAAACAAGGAATTTGTTCACCACTCCCCATGGGCAGGCAGGTGTTCAGCCATCTCCAGGGAAGCAGGGCTCCATCACGCGTAATGGTTTCTTGGGAAGACAGACGCCATAACTCCGAACGTCCCTCCACCCCTTCCTTCTTCTTCGTCCCAGCTTTATATACCGAGCATGACGTTGCGCAGCCGGGGTCAGCTGTCCCGGCTGGGTCCCCTCCCAGCTCCCCGCGCACCCCCAGCCTGCTCGCTGCAGGCCAGCACGAGAAGCTGGACTGTCCTTGACTACTCAGCAACAACTCAAAACATCAGCACCTTATCAACATTTTCTCATCCTAAATCCAAAACACAGCCTCACGCTAGCTTCTGTGAAGAAAATTAACTCTACCCTGGCTGAAACCAGGACAGCAACTCAGAAAAGATTTCTCTACATTTTGTCATAAAGGTCTCTAAATTCACCCCTCATATTGTTTTGTTTTATTTTAATAAAACCAGGTGAGAATTCTAGTTAAATTTAAAAACATTTTTACAGACACCCCTTGTACGGTAAAAACATCCCCAATAACTACCTTCCATGTTTCTCCTGAATATCTTGGTATGACCTTTTCCTTCATAAAAGTACTGTACTCTCCCACCTAAAAATTCAAGTCCTTTTGGTACCAGGTTAATAGGGACAGAACACACATCTTCCTAGTGTCCTACAAATACATCTCTTTTTTTGGGTGCCTTCCTGTAGACAGGCGCTGCAGTCAACAATCCTGATATGCAGTTCCTTTCTGTGGATGGCACGTTGAAACATGGCCATCAAACTTTACAACCACAACAATCCATGAAGTAGTTAAATAGAGACTTCATTAGAAATATAAATAAGAATTTAAAAATTGGAGTGACATGACCGTCAGTAATTTGTGCTTCATCCTGGTCTTTATTGGGGGAACTATGCAGTGTTTTCAATTTTTAATACAAACCGAACTGGATCCTTGATCCCTCCTTTATTATTTGAGAAGGTTAATTTAGTGGGGAAATCTGTCCTAAAGATCATTCGGTATTCTGAAAGAAGTTAAACAGAGGACTTTTGTCTTTATTTTTGCATGGTTATATACCAGAGAGTGGTATAAAGAGTAAGGTATAATTCTAAATCTTACCTTCATAATATTCTAAATGAGATTCTTCTGTTAATAAAAAGGGATCTGCGGTAGCAGTCACTCCAACTAATGATGGTGGAAAAGAGTACAACGATAACAGTTGGCACCAAATAATTGCTACAAGGATTCAAGCGCTGGGAAACATCACAGTGGATGGGCAGTACACAGGTAATCAATCCAGTTCCATTTTGCTTTATTATTATGGTACTACTCGGGGTGTTGCTCACTTGCTTACTTTTCCACTGACTGTCATCCATACAGCAAAAAATTCACTCAATTTTCTGACAAAATCACTACTGTGTTTTCTGTGCATCTGAGGTATCTGTCCACTGTGAATCTTTGGTAATTTAATACTAAGTGTGAGGAGTTTTTTGTGCTTGTGACACTGTGATTGTGCTAATATTCTTTTGTAAAATAGTTGTAAATATTTCCAGGATATGTATGGGCAAGTATTATGATATTGTGTTACATCGGCCTTTTTTCTCAAATGTCAATGTTCTGTTATTGAGTTGAAAATCTGTTGAAAACGAGAATAATGACCTATTTTGTTCAGGTTCTTCCTTAGCAACTAGTGGCAGTACCATTATTGGAGAGAACACAGGAGTTTTTGTTGGAGGACTTCCACAGGGTTATACTATTGTAAGGAAGGATGTAGGTGAGTATGATTGTGGTCTGTATAGTATGACAAACCCTGTACAGTGGCACAGAATTAACTGCCTTTGCAGTACTGGACACTGTTGATGTTGTGTCAGAAACATAAGGACAGTACTAAATTTGCATAATTATTTACATAAACGTTTTAATAAAAAATAAGTCACAAAAAACAAGTACAGTTTCTCTAATTTAATCTTTTGGCATAAATTGAAATATCTATATAGCTAATTTCATCAGCAGTAAAGCAGTGTATGAGGTCCGTGTACATTTTCATTACTTTTATACCCAGAAGTGGTATGCGTGTGAAACTTACGGCTATGTTGTACATTCCAGACTCTCAAATTCTTTTCCAAAGTAGACATACAGCTTTCTTTTATTAGCTTAAGCACAGGGTTATGCATCCTACCTGGATGCAGGGATACAACATGCTGGCCTTTTTTGGTGTGAGTTTGGATCCGTCAGGGATTGTTGCATTGAACTCAGCGGTGTGTGAACAGATCTGTGTTCTGCAGCTATGTTTATGTGGAGCTGGATTGTAGCTGGCTTCCAGAAAAATCGATAAACATATGTCTTCCTATATAAACTTGGTATATATGCCAAGTGTGTATTCTACCAGCAGATAACAGAGAGGTTACTGCATACTGAACCAGTATACTGAATGTATATTCAGTGTGTAGACGTATATATATCAGTGTGTATATATATATCAGTATACTGACCAATATCCTAAACCAGCTGTTCTCCGTGGCGTTCTCCAGGCTTTTGTTGTTTTCATATTAACCTGAAAGCCAAATTGTTTGTATTAAGTTTGTATTCCCCCACTGATAAGGACACGAAATCTAGTTGGTGGCTTGATGTGAGTTACACTAGAGTACAACTCCCTCTGTCCTTCTTTGTGTCACTTTTCTAAAACCGGAGGTAAGTGCATGTGTTTTTCTAAACCTTTGGTTCATAAAGTAATCCAGGATGCATCCCTCAAAAACCTTAACTACATAATCAAAATGAGATTGACTATAAATACCATTCAAGAGAACACTACCTGTAAGACCTGCTTTATAGTTTTGTCTCCAGGAAAGAAGAGATAACAGCCGTGAATCGCTATTTTTTTATCCAAACAAGGAAAGAAAACCTTCCCAATGAAGCTTCTAAACGTGTATTCACGTGCCTTAGCTTTTGCAACAGTTTCTTCCCATTCAGCAGATGCATGCCTTTCTTCACAATTATTGTTTTGTTTAAAGAGAGTAAGCCTGAAAACTTTCTTTGGAATCTTCATGGAGTAGATTTACACTGTTGATTTGAAAGTACCTGTACGCAAAATCTCAAAAATTTAGTCTTTTCCAGCTACATAGCAGTAGCTGCTGTCTTTAGTGACTAGACCCATTCAGAAATCTGGGTTTAGCTTGGAGACAAGCTTTACAAAGTAATTGATGGCTGGCTATCAATGCACACATGGAGATATGTGATAGGGTGAGTGTGTATAAAACATATAAATTAATATCCCTGTGTTTTGTTGCAGGTGATTGTCTTAAAAAAAATATTTTCCTTTCTTGCAGGCATGAAGATGATAGTCCAGAAAGGGTTTGCGGGCTGTCTCAGTGACGTATTTTTGAAAAAAATGCACACTCCCTATGAAAACTGGGAATCTTTGAACTGGCAGGATGCTGAAGAGCAAAATAATGTCTATCATATTTGGGAAGGATGCCCCATTGTCCTCTCAGAAGGAGCACATTTTCTTGGCAAAGGTAGTTTGCACTAGCCAAGTATGTTCTTGATATAAGGTGATCATATCAAAAGTATTGCAGTGATCTGCTTTTCAAAGCAGTTTTAGTTGTAAAGGATCATTTGTGAATGGTTTAAAATTTGGTTTCTGGGTTTACAGAAGACTACTGCGTGAAAGAGGAATTGTATTCCCAGGCAGGTGCTGCTGCTGTAACTGTATGCAGATTTGATATGTGTGTAAAAGGTGAAGTTTCACTTCTGAAGAGACACAGATGCCTATAATGTATCAAAAAAATGCCAGGTAGCAAAATTTAGGACATTGCACCAGTTTGGTATGTTGTACATTATGGATCACTGTCGTTTACAAAGCTGAGTGATAAAGTTGTAAACCTTAACCTTGAAACCTCCGAGTTCTTCATGTCAAAGTAGAAAGTAGCACCTAGACTTTTGGTTTCTTGCACTATTTATTTACATATTTGATTTAACTTATGCATGTATTCACTTTCTTTCAAGGGTTCCTGGAACTGCATTCGGGTGTTTTCAGTGGTGGACTAGAATTTGAGATCTCATTCAAATTTAGAACAGATCAACTGAACGGATTGCTTTTGTTTGTTTACGATAAAGATGGCCCAGATTATCTTGCAGTAAGTTCAGAAAAATAAATAACTATATTCAGATATGACCTGTGAGTTTTGTCTACTAAGAAATGTCCGGCATTTAAAGAAATTTCAAACCATAAGTTATTTTTGTGGTTTACTTATTTTGAAATGCTGTGCGCAGCAAAGTGTAAGGGGAGCAAAGACTCCAACAAATGCTTAGAATAAGTTACCTGTGTTGTTTATATCATAAATAAGAAAGATATCAATATATGAAAAGCAGAATTATTCTCTTAGCTGGATTAGAAATTATTAGAAAAGGGAATAAAAGATGTGTATTAAAAGCTTTTGATTCATTCCTGGGAAAGTATAGAATTACCCGATTTCCCAATTCTCATACTAGGACAGAACAAATTTTAAATCAAAATGTTCATGACGGAAATTGGCTGGTATCCTAATAAAGCTTTCTCTTTAAGATATATGTATTTTTTATAATTAATACGAGTTCTTAATTTTGATTTGAAGCATCAGGATAGTCATATAGGCAGAAATTCACTAATTTCCATCTTAATCCCATCTCATCCCTATCGCTGTTTTCCCAACACTGTAGAGGAAGCTGCACATATCCTGTGTTAGGCATTATCCCACAGATTTGCCTATGAACTTTCTTTTTGGTGTCTGTTAAATAAGAGTGTTTTATGCTCAGAAGTGCTCGTGCTTCCATCTTTTCCAGGATTTTGTTTAAGGATGAATGTGTTTGTTGCAATATTAATTACACGGCTCTGGATTTTCATATTTTTCTTCCCCTCCCAAAGGACTTTGAATGTAATTAGACTGTGATCACCATTGCTTAATGGGTCAACTATAGTTACTACTTGCACCAACTACTAGGTATTTCATTGAAAGTAATATATCCTTTTAGTTGGTCCAAGAAGCAATCATTTACATTTATAGATTTTTGAGGGTATTGTTACTCTTTATGACTTAATTTGCCCTTTCTGCATTTTTATTGAATTTTCTTTATTTATTTATTTATTATAATGTAGCTGTTTTGCTAATGGCTGTCATGTCACAGCCTGTTTTATTGCATGGCATTATATCTAATGTGCCTTTTCTTTTAAACTTCTGACCTAAAATGTATAAATATATTTTCTTCCTTTTCAGGTCAACTATAACTTACTCTGTATTTTTTTATATTACTGACTTTTCCAGCAGATAATTTTTTCTTGGATTTTGAATTCTGCTATACCTGATTGCTGCTTCTTTTTCAAGCAGCCTTAGTTCAAAAATTATGATGAATTCCAGTAACATGTCTTGCTAATTATGTGTTATTACTTTAGTTTTGCCCACAAGTAATGACCAAGATCACGAGCTAACAGCATAAGATACTATACATACACTACTGTCCCACCCTAAAAAGACTTGTATGTGTGTAATTCACAGTAGAGGGGCACTATAGACATGAATTCACACGGACAAACACAGGGCTTGGGTTCTTCTGGAGATTCTTGTGGTATGTGATCCTTGTTTCCTTTCTATTGCTCTGTGAAAGACTAACAAATATAAGAAAATAGCTGCTGACTATAAAGGAAAAAGGGGACTTGCTAAATTGAAAGTGCAGTCAAAAGGACAAAGTAGTTAGACATAACACTCCTCTACTCATACTTCCAGATTGTTGGCAGTTTTATATTTATGTTATTTTTAGCGCTGAAGACTGTAATTAGATAATTTTCTTATCATTTGTCCTAACTCAAGTAAAATTTTTTTGTATCCCACTTTACTCCTGACCTCAACACCTCCATAGCCTTAAGATGAGGAATTTTAGAGAGGATGAGTGTATGCATGCTTTTCCAACCCTTGCACCTTTGTGTTCTACACATACATGATGATGACAGAAGGTTTTTCTGTACACTTGAGCTCACAAAGAAGGTTAATAGAAAGTGAAAATGAGGTGTGTAGCATGTTGCACATGAGCTATGATGTCTTTGTTAGGAGCTTTGGTCAGGAGACACTTGCACTGCAAAACAGATTAGAAGCTATACCACTTATCCTGAGTGCCAGTGTAAGATGGTATTCCCTGACCCTCCCCTTTGCATAGGTCACAACTCTCTTATTAGCTTTATAGTTTTGGAATGACTAAACTAGACACATGGCTGGCCTGCTACCAAATGACCAAAGACTCTGTCTTGTCTTCTGCCCAAAACAAAATTATGTCCTAGAAAGGTGTTCTGTATAAAGGTCACTTCTTCTGTGACTTCCATGCCCTGCGAATTAACTCAAGCTGGAGAGATCAGTCTGACTCTCTTTGGATCCAGGTATAGTAATTATGAGCAAAGCGTAACCAGATAAACCAGTACGAACCACTAGCTCTCACTGCAGCATGTGTTTCCTCATGAGTTTTTGATTGAAAGAAGGTACTGTGACTGCTGGTAAGAGTTTGCATTGCTGATTTTGATGCTGACCGCTTCAACAGCAGCAAAAGCTGTTTTCTTATCTTACTGCCAATCTTATATGCAACAGTGGCACCAGCTCCCAAGACGTTGTAGCTGATGTTGAATTTAAGAGCTGATTTGCTTCTGCAAAGCTACAAAGTAAGAAAGAAGTCCTGCAGGAACTTTTTCAGAGAATTGCACTTCAGTAGCTGCGTGAAGTAAAATAACTAGTGACTGAGATGAAAATGTTACCTGTGATGAAGCTAAGGAGGAGTGTGAAATAAGTGTTTTGGGGGCTGAAAGTTGAAATCTTTTCATTAGTAAAGAAGTGACTGGTACTCATGTAGGACTTGTGAAGGTGATACTCCTATTGGTCACTAGTGATTTCTCTCTGTCTGGTGTGAGGAACAGATTCCTATTCCCTTTCCATTAAAAAATGACTGATTCTGAGGAGGCTATCGAGGAGTCTGTATTTGGGCCTCTGCCCTCTGGCTGGCCAGTCTGAGCAGGGCTGGTACCAGTACAGAACACCTCTTTAACCTTATTGATTTTGAACTAGAAATACCGGTTCAACATCAACATCCGTGCCACGTACCTTTTCTTTCAAAGAGCTTACAAACTGACTGTCGTTGCCAAGTTCTTTCAAGTCCATTGCTTGTCTCTGCTGATACCCCTGAATCTCAGGATGACTTCCCAGTTCAAAGGAGCTGAATCCATAATCAGTCTTGAAGCTCAACATTGTTTGAGACCGTTTTGGATGGCAGGTTTAACGTCATAATGTTTAATGTTATGTTAATGCCTCCAATGCAGCCCTTATGCTATCTGAGTTTTGTTTCTCAGAGCTATGGCTGGATATTCCTTTCATCTTCAAAATCACATGTTTATAAGAAGATTGAGTGAGGTAGGGACTGGTCCCTGAAAAGAAGGAAAATACAGAAGCACAAAATAATTTAGGTTGAAGAGACCTTTTGAAGTAAATTATTCCAATCTCCAGTAAAAGCAAGGACAATTTAGTTAGGTAAGGTTGCTCCGGGTATTTTATGTTTGAGTATAATGCATCTCTATGGATGGACAGTCTACAGCTTCTCAAATTCTACAGCCTGTTCCAATCTTTGACCACCCTCGTTATAGGGGAAAAAAAAAAAGTTATGATATCTAACTGTGATTTCCCTTGTTACAATTTGTCTTTTGCCTCTCATCCTTTCACTGTGCACCTCTGAGAAGAGTCTGGGTCTATCTTCTCTATATCTTCCCATAAGGTAGTTCAACAGTTAAGCTCTCTTCCTGTTTACTTTTAAGACTGAACAAACCCTGTTCTCTCAGCTTCAACTCATACATTGCGCACTCCAACCCCCGACTAACTTATTGTTCCTCCACTGGATTCGCTCCAGCATGCCAATATCTTTCATACGCTGGAGAGTCCACAACTGGATGCAGTAGTCCAGATGTAGTCTTACACATGATAAATAGAGGTGAGGAATCATCTTCTTGGACCCACTGCCTACCTTATTTCTAATACAGCCCAGGCCATGTTGACCTTCATCATTTCAAGGGTACATTGCTGACCAGTGCTCAATTTGTAATCCACCCTGACCCTCAATCCTTTTCTTCAAAGCTGCTTTCTATGTCTAGAATACCAGTGGCAGCCCCCATTGCTAACAACTGCAAGCTTGCTGTAGAATATACCCCATCCTATTGCCCAGGTCATTAATAAAATTTTTAATCAGAATCAGTCCCTGTATCAATCTCGGGGAGATGCCACAACCTGACAGTGGGCCTGTCAAGAAGCTCTTCTTGCCCCTCGTGTACTCTTCCAGATTCAGGCTAAGCTTTGACTTTCCTAACATTGCAACCTTACATGCTCAGGTGTATCAAAATAAGAATTGTGTGCATAGAGAACAGTATTAGTAAAAGCTTGCAGTGGTGCTTAATATTTGTACCCCAAATTCTGAAAAGCAAGTATGCTTTTAAGCATTAAACTGAGAACCTACTCAGGTTCAGAGCTGTGATATAATGCTGTTGTTCTGTTGAGAGGTGACAACTAAGATGTCTGGCAGTAGAGTAAGATGATTTTCATGCATTTTTAATTTAAAGTAATAATATGTTTTCCAAGGACAGATTAACAATCAAGCATGTTTTTAAAGTGGTTCCAGAATTTTATCTAAAGCAAACAACTTTTCTGTTGTTTTACTGAACTTATGCTCAGTAACAGAGAGAATGCTAGATGTATGCAGGACTAGTTTGTGAACTTTCAAAATAAGGTGGGTTGGGTTTTTTTTTTTTTTTTTTTTTTTTTTTTTTATCTTCACCATGCGGGACAGTTCAAAGTTAACAGTGGTCCTCTGTCTTTAGCTGCACTTGGGCATTCTAAATGTCAGTCCAGGTCATCACAAAAAGCACAAACATCATTCTCTGCCTGCTTGAAGACTACACCAAGATGAGTAAATCGCAGGAGGGATGTGCTGAGTAGTGACCCTGTGTCAAACACCGTATCCTCTTTCCAGCTTCCAAGTCTGGCAGACTTGCTGGCATACTACTGTAGTCATGCAGCTGAAATGCTTTCTTCACACCAGCACAGCGTGCTCCGTATTAATTCTCAACAGTGAAGAAAAACAGTGACTTGTCCAGTGTGCTGCTTTTTCAAGCTATACTCATCAGCATTGATGCCATGATCTGTCCTTCAGTTTTAGGGTAGAGTCGTTAGCTATGAAGGACTATGAATTCATGGAAATAGGAAAAGTCATGGTCCCAAAGAAACAAATAAACAAAATGCTTCTGTCTCATAAGCAAACAGTCAGTGTCTCCTCTGGGACAGGACCCGTATTGCCCATGACATCTCAAGTACTGAGTTCTTTCTTCAGTTGGGGTCTCTGTTAAAGGAAATACAATCCAATTACAAATACTGCAATATTAATATTATCAGTAACATAAATATGTCAGTTTGTCAATACTGGTGATAAACATTTATATTAAACCTGTAGTTTTTATTTCACTTAATAAGATTTTGACATGGAAAATACAATGCCTTTTTGTGAACATATCCATCAGTTCATCACCTAAGTGTTTAGTGCTTTATACCTACCAATTTACAGTCTCAGCCCACTTGTATTCCATTCAGTTAGAATAAAGAGTCTTGCAATAAAGCGTCTGGAAACTTCTGCAGTGAAAATTTAAGTAAAATGTATTTCTATTAGAGAATTGTCACATTAATTTCAAAAAGCACATACAAAAACAATTATTTTCTTACAAGATTTAGAAGAATAAGAATGAAATATAAAATCAATGTATGCTGGAAAAATTTGAAATTGAGTTCACCAGCTAATTAAAAAGACCTTAATCAGGTCTGACATTTCATTTCCTTATTATCTTGTTACATTCTTCTAAAAAGTGAATTGATAGGTAAAATACTGTTTTCTCATTCTCAAAAAAAAAAAAAAAAAGACAAAACAGTCCTGGTTCCTTGTCTTTTCTTTTTACTTAGTTACATTAGTGCCAAAGTCAGTTGTCAAAAAATCAGAATGTATTTTCCTACATTCTGAATTAACGGCTACACTTATTTAGCATGTTTTGTGTAAACAGTTTTATTGTAATTTCTGCTATCCTGAAGGTAAAAATGTCTTGTTCATTGATCTTGTTCATTGACTACCTTGATTATTTTTTAAAAGTAACTCTGTTGTTGCTGTGTATGTGATGTCTCTTTCAAAACCTTTTTTCTGTTTTAAAAATATAGATTGAACTGAAAAGTGGGATATTAAACATCTTTTTAAAAACTGGCATTGTCTTTACACAAGTGGATCTCTGGTTAGGACTGTCTTATTGTGATGGAAAGTGGAACAAAGTCACAGTGAAGAAGGAGGGCTCTGTAATTTCAGCAAGTATGAATGAACTGAGAGAGCAGACGCTCGAGCCCCGTGTTCAGCAGCTGAAAGTAAACTCGCCTGTCTACGTAGGAGGAATCCCACCTGAGATTCAGAATTTTTATAAAGAACTGGGGTTAGAACAAGGTAAGATGACACCAAGAATAACACGTGTTTTTAAAAAACTGGTGTCATGCACAAGGTGAACATTCTGCTGCTGGCAGTGTCAATTCATGAATATATAGCATGAATTTTTCCTCCCACCCATTGTTGCTTTAACTACCAGTTATCCCTACCCATCTAGCTTCACTTAGTTCTGGTCCTTTTGTAATGCTATAAAAACTCTTCCAACCCAGTGATGTCTGACCAACTCATAGGAGAGGAAATGGAGAGTAGCAAATGGTAACCTGAGATGCCCAACCAGAAGATCTCAAATCTTAATCAGAGAAAACGGGTTCAGATAAACTTGTTTCCCTTGATCAACTTGTGTCACTCACAGGTCTGGAGTACAAAACCAGTGAAAGACAGTAAACGTAGCTTAAATCACTGTAATACTGACACATGAAAGAATTGTTGAGGGTTTATTAGTCCTTTTTTAGGTGATAGTCATTCTGGTCTAAACTCAAGAATATAAAACCCTGAATTTGGATTTTGTCTACATTACCATGATATTTTCCATGTTATCAGGAGGAGGGGGGATGGTCATGTTTTTAGTCATCACTGTGACCTTTCTGTTCTGGAACAGGTCAAATTTCTAGGGAAAAGAGAGAAGCATTAATTACAGCCTGATACTAACGGCCTCCACCAAAGGATCTACTGTATGAAATGTAGTCAAAATGTGTCTATTAAACTATCTCTGTTTACAGATTGAGTGTGTTTTTTTGTTACTTATGAAGCTATTCATCAGTCATGGTATATTTTTTCAGATACTGTCGGCAAAAATTAGCTGTCAGTAAGTGATTAGTGGTGAATCTAGCAAGTGGCTCAATGCATGAGCTCATGTCGAATGTGTATATTCAAGTAAGCTCTGCAGAGCTCCATTGAAGCCTTGTGATTTCACAGCTATAGTATAGTTTGAATCAAATCCATGCACTGGCATTCAGAGATAGCTCAAAAATATTCTTAAGTATTCTTCCAGCTGTAGGTATCACATGTGTTAGAATCTTCCTCCAGGTTCTGTGTGCATAGTATTTATGGCCCGAAAGAGCCAGCCAGTCGTACCTTGTCAATGTTGCCTCATAGCAGATGGTATAGCCTCGTGAGTGGATACTCCTGAAGCAAGAGACCTGCGAACAAAGAATCTAGGGCAAAATAACATCTAAAGTGAATGTCTGAAGCGCATTTTGAGGCACATCAATAAACATTACTTTTTTCATCAAGCCTCCTCAGCACACTGCAAAATAAGATGGTGGCTGTGAATTTCTATTCAGTGTCTGAAGATAAAAACATTCTTGTGTGTTTGTAAATGTAGATTTAGATGAGCAAGATTAGGCATTAGAGCTTTGAAACATACTTTTATTTAGGATGATAATGATGTAATGGTATGATAACAGAATATTGAGACCTTCCCAGTTTAATAAATATTTGTGAAAGGTTTTCTTAATGGCTGCTTGGTAGTTAAATTTGATTAAAGAAATATTGTTTTGCTCACAGCAATAAGGGATGAATATCCTTCTCCTCCCCCACCTCCATGTCAGCTACAACTTCAAGAAGTTTCAGCTAGAGTCTGTGGGCCTTTGCATGACCCATCACATGCCCTCCTGAGAGGTCAAGGTGGAGGGGAGCTGGCAGGAGTGTTTGTGAGAATTTGTACTGTCATTACTTATTCTGCAGCTACTTGAGAGTAAACAAGATTACTTGGCTGATGTCAGCCAGAACTCTTCAAATAGTGATAAATGCAGCTTAAAAGATACTAAAAATAATGTATTAAAATAGGTTATACAGTATGCATCTCATTACAAATTAAGCAACTGTTCATTTGTAATGATTAAGATGCACATGTAGACTAGGACTAACTAATTCTTTCCCCTGCCACAGCCTAAGAAACTGAGCATATTGCTGTGGAGTAGGAGTTGAGCTTGAATTAGGATGTATTCAGTTTAAGGAGCAATTTGTCTAAATTGTGGGGAGAGAAGGTGATTTAGAGTATGATTCAAAATGGGTGTCCACCTTCAGTGCCCATTTCTTTTTGCATGAACTATGTATGAATATTAGATTCTCAGGGTGGGTGGCTAAGTCCAAATACTACTCTGACCTGCCATCTTGCAGCAATAAAGGCAATAAAAGCGCATAACATAAATATGACGTTTTCACAAAGCTAAAAAAGAGCACTGATCTGTGAGAGGTTGATTTTTAATTTACAAAGTTAATTCTTCAATGAACTGAAGTCTTCAGTCTGGTTACTGTTTACTTTGGTTTTATGTTAAACACCAATCACTATACTTTACTTGGATCTGAGAATTATTTTGTATCAATTTACTAATTTCTGTGTAAATTAAGTCATAGAACTATATGGGAATTGGAACAATTGCATCCTGAAATTTTGTAGTGATTTTTTTTTACTCCAAGTAACTAATTTAACTTATTTGTGATGTTGATAGGAATGTTACATACACAGGAAATACATATATGTATATATAGAAATAAATATAAAATGAAGTTATTTAATTTTTTTCTCATAAATGAACAGTTTGGAGTTATGTTTCTAGGATTTGTTTGTAAACAGCGTACCAGTTATGTCCCCATTAGTATAAACTGATATACCTTTGTGATCTCTTGAGGTTAATTACATGTTTTATCTGTATGTTCTTCTCAGTCTGAGGAAGAGTGTGTATTAACAAAAAATTAGCAAGAAGCAGAAAGCAGATTTTCACATTCAGAACCAGTTTTATGGTAATAATTTTAAAGAGAGAACTGACAGAAGAGAAAACAGAAAGCTGTTCCCTGTGGGATGGAAAAGTATAGTTCAGTAAGGCAGGAACTCAATACTAGAATACCAGGCATTTTTACCAGTTTAGTATCTTGAAAGGGTGGACTGAATGTCATGTTGGAAGTTAACATATTCACATTACAGTCTTTAATACTGAAAATATAGAATTGAAAGGAACAAAAGTGATTCTTAATTAATGACTGAAGCTCTTTATGTGATACTAATCCCTTACCGTTTGCTAGGTTTCGGTGGTTGCATGAAGGATGTTAAATTTACACGAGGTGCTGTCGTTAACTTGGCATCTGTGTCCAGCAGCGCTGTCAGAGTCAATCTGGATGGATGCCTATCAACTGACAGTGCTGTTAACTGCAGGGGAAATGACTCCATCCTAGTATACAGAGGAAAAGAGCAGAGTGTTTATGAGAGTGGTCTACAACCATTTACAGGTGACACATTGGTTCCTTAAATGAAATACATAATTTTTATTTCATTGTTCATTAATGTAGTACTGTGTTCAGTGTTTGGGTTTTTTTTCTTTTTTTTTTTTTTTTTCCTCCTCTATCCTTCTCTATATTCTTTGAAGAATACCTTTATAGGGTGGTTGCCTCAAATGAAGGAGGATCAGCATCGAGTGTATGGACCCGAGTTCGTACAAGAGAATCAGGTAAATGTCATTTTAAGGCTTCCTTATTCCCATTTTTCATTAGCTATCTAATGGCAGATCGGAGAAAATCCCACCACAACAATTTTGAGTAGTGGAAGTTGCATAGTGATAGTGTTTCTGAAGGAGCCAAACTGCTTAATGCTTTGAATAGGTACCAAATTACTAACTTCAGCTGTAAAGTGTTAAGGCAAGTATTTTCCACATGTAATTCACTGTCCTTTCCAAATATATATTAGATTACATGATTGTGTGAGAGCAAACAATGTGAAAGAATTGAACTGCATTAACTGAGTAAGAACAGCTGTGCACCTAGGTATGTTCATACATGCACATCTAACCTCATTTTGCAGGAGTCTGCTGGAGTAAGTTAATCTGTGTTTTCCTGTGTATAACTTAGTGATACAAAATCCAGTGTAGAGAAAGAAGGTACTGAGATAGCAGGCACAAGCTGTGGAAGATAAGAGGCCAGGTAGTTGTTAGGGAGAAGAAGGTCATGTGAAAGCTTTTCTTTCCATTACCTGCACATGGGTATGTTGCTCAGTGCTGCTGAATGAGGATTCTTTTAACAAGTAGCCCATAGATTGTGTGTGAAAATGTGGCAATGTTTACTAGAAAAGCAGTATGTGTCTTGTAGACATAGTTTCAAAGTAGGAACATAATACCTGCTGAGCCTTAAATATCAATTTTTTCATATATTTTATGAAGAAAATTTAAAGAACCTTTCCTTTTCTGTTCAGTGTTTTTGCAAATTTATATTGAGCCAGCAAGTTTTTGAAGATTTACAGTTTTGCATGATTTATTTCACCAACTTTCCCTCTTCTGTAAATTGAAGCCTAATTGCATTCCATCAATGCAGAGAATCCTTTTGATGCAAGATATTCAATATATGATCTTAAAAAATGATACAATACCTGTCTAAATACTGGACTTGCAAATGCATTTCTATACAACTTATTGTCATTATTTTGTGTACCACCCAGAAGAGAGAAAATACATGCATATTTTCATATCAACTGTCTGACAACTGTAAGGTTTACCATAAGTTTATGTTTGCAAGATGACCACAGCATTGAGCAGCTACATGTTCCCTGGGGTTGGAGAATAATTGCACTATTTAATTATTTTTGAGTTGGTTTTGTTATGTCCCTTATGAGAAGACCATCTGCTATACAGTACCTTACCTTGCCCTGTGATACACTTCAGAATGAATAAAATCAATATATTACTGTAGTAACCGAAGCTTTCCTAGGGTATCACATTCTTACTTTACACAAGAATCACAACTTCCAGGTATTTTTACACTTTCCAGTCTGGTACCCTTCCTATAAAAAACAAAGCTGCATTCAAATTTAATGAAACCAAACAATAAAATTACAAAAAAAAAAGAGGTTATTTGATGGTGAGAAGAGCGAATGATCATCAACAGGGACAGGGAGTCCACATGCATTTACAGCAAACTCATCATCCATCATCCTGCCATAGTGTTCCTTGGGCCTTTCCTCTGCATCCCTTGTGCAGTCGCCTGTGATGAAGTTGTTACTGGCCAGACCTTTACTTGGTATAGTAATATCTAATAAATAGTTAAAGGTTATGGGAAATGGGATGATTTTTTTATTGGCAACTGTATGCATATATGAGCTTGGCTTTCCAGTCCTTTTAAGCATCTACATTTTCCTTTTTTTTCTCTCTTTTTTTTTTTCTTTTTATAAGATGGAATGATCAGAAGCAAAGGATTTTGCAAAAAGGCCTTACAAATCTCTGCTTTGCCCTGAGACAGTTGTATGGCATTGTGGAAATATGAAAATAAATGGATGAGCTTACATTTTTTGAAGTATTTTTGTAAATGAGAATGCACATTTATAAAAATGTTTCATAGTTGTGACATTCTGTGGCTTAGATATCCAACAGATAAATATCAAACCCTTCTCTGTTGCCACACTGTCTTGCTTCATTCAGTTATATGATTATAATGCCTGAACTTCTTAGCTATGTACAATCCACCTTCTCTCTTTATGAGTGATGCTTAAATATGTTTGATACATTAAATGTTTTTGGAAAATTGCAACAAGACAAGAAGGAGTGTTATGTAGATGGTTTGAAATATAGCTTAAACTGAATAGCTCAAGATGTGCAGTCATATTAAATCAATGCTGAAAAGTTACAACTCTAATAAATTGTATTTATGCTAATGGTTGAGTCTGATTTACTGCAGCCATTAAAAGTGAAGAATAGGGGCAATAGTCTCCTTAGAACTGCCATTTTCTCTATTTTCTATTTTATCCTTCTACAGTTCCACAAAATGTGCCAACTCCCTCAAGAGTTCACAGTATAAATGGTTACAGCATTGAGGTCACCTGGGACAAACCTGCTGGGGTCATAGGTGTAATTGAGAAGTACATTTTGAAAGCATATGAAGAGGATGGTCCCAATGCACCCATCACTAGTGCTGAGCTTGCTGACACTAGTATGCTCACAGGTAAATGTTGCTAAGTACCATTTTTTAGGTACGTCTAATAACAGAGGATGCTTATACCTTTTTGTTGTGGGCTCTGAAGTATTACTTGTCTATTTTTGTGTATACACAGTTTATATATAATGTTTGGAAGGGTGGTATTTGGTGTCAGCATCCACATGCATAGCAATGTACTGACTTCAAAGAACAACAGAAATTAAGATACAACTCAAATACTAAAAAGCAGTTTTATTTAAGGTATTCCTTCCCAACCTATCGATGCTTTCGGGGAGAATGCTTTTGTTTGTTTGTTCTTGCTCAGTACATGTGATTTTTTTTTTTCCTTTGCTCTTGTTACATCCAGTTCACCTAAATAATCTCTACATGTGGGTCCCATAAGATACTATTTGACCTGACGTATGAAAGCACTTGATATACTTGCCTAATATTGATCATATAAACATAACTGATTTCAGTGGGAACTAGCTTGCATTTATGTTAGTCAGATGTTTTGCTTGATACCACAGGGGTGTGGAGGTGGGTGGGTTGTTATGGAATGAAGTTTGGGGCCTTGGGCTTATGGAGTTTGGTCACTGTTGAGCTGAGGGTTGTGGACAGGAGCTATAGGAACTATTGCACATGAGATGTTTTCTGGAGTCTAAGTCTTTTTACCCACAGGAGGCAGATGTTTTTAGGAAGAAATGCTGGACTGTCTGCTACATAGAGAACATTTTGGGTCCTCACTTTCAGTGAGGATAGCATGGATCTGGCTTTTCTGCTCTCCATTAACAGAAGGACTTTGCTGCCTGCTACAAAGTTGCCTGTGAAGAGAGCACAATACAAACAACAGTCTGAATTATGTTATGTGATGACTAAATGGGTCAATAGTACAAAATCTTACTTTCATTGTAAGAAACTGTGACCGATAGATTTATTTATATACTCTTGAAAACTAATTCTATAATTCATAACAATTAAAACAGTGCTAATGGTATAGTGCTCAAAGCTGATGTTTTGGATTGGCCCAGCTTTGGGCAGTGTAACAATCTTACCAAGTGCCTCTAACCCTCAGGCAGTATATTATTGCTGCTCTCCAGATGCCCAGGTAGTATTTGCTATATGTGCTGTGTTGTTTCTCGGGCATAACGTATGTATACATTTTCAAAAGCAAACATGCACATATTTTATTTTCTTCAGTTTGAAATCTCTTGACTATTTGTGAGTAATGTGCTTACAATACAAAAATGGCATGGGCTTTTTATTCTTACTGTGATTTGTTTCATGAACTTGTTGACTGAATACTCTTTATCTATGCTGAAAAGCAATACAAATTATGTTAGTAGAAATTGAAGACAATGTTAGAAATATATGGGTTAGATACTTTATTCACAGATGATGGTCAGAATCAAAATTTTATTTAATATTTGTTGGTATTGCACCCTGATTATGTGTCAGGGTTATGAAAAAGTCTATACCAGGCTGGACAGGTAAGAGGTTATCTGCATGCAGCTTTCAGGAGGCAGAAGAATAAGGCATACCTTTACATTAAATAGAGATAGTAAATTTATCCCAGTTCTTTAGTCTATTGTAGCAGATAGCTTTTGAATACTGCAAAATAAAATGACCCTAAGAAATTAGGAATGACTGTATTCACCCATTGTCCTCTCTGACAATGTCAGCCTGTAAATGCTTAGGAAGAAAATGTAAGAAATGTGCTAAGCATAGAGTGAGTCTTCCTGTTAGTACAAATTCAGCTGGTAGTCTGTGGAATTCCTGAGCTGAAAGTTGCATCTGGACCATCATGCTTAATGGTCTGTGGTAGGAGTGTCTTTCTTTTTTTAACACATTTATGCTTTTGGCTTATGTAGCTTGCTATGGCAGTAAGTTTTCCAGTTCAGTTTTGTGTGTGTGAAAAGAGTGCTTCCTTTTGTTATTTATAACTGCTGCCCAATAGTTTAGTTATATATTTTCCAACTTCGGCATTGTATGAAATATGTAAATCATTTCCTCATGCTGAGAGTCAGAGCTGAGACAAGTGAAAAATTAAATCACTCATCTTGAAATTATTTTATCTTCAGCCCATGGATTTCAGTGAAACCTACACAGATGGCCTAGTCTGTGGACATTGGGAAATGGTCACCCTCAAATGTGAGACTTCCAGGAAAAGGTGTGGCTTTCTCTGCTGAATTACCTTTCCTGCTTAATCAAAAGTTATCATAAACACAGAACCCCACCAGAAGATGCTGGTTTTGCTTGCTTTTCCCTTGAGTTTGCTGAGAAGGGAAATTTTGCTTATTTTCTCCCTAATTTCAGGGAAATTTCCTTAGAAATTCCTTTGTTGTCCATCAGAAGTCCATGAGCAGATGCTACAGTAAGCCCAACAGCCAGACTTGGTAATGCACCAGGAGAGAGGAAAGCACCACAGCTCTCAGTGAGATCACTGATGAAGCAACTCTGGTATTTTTCTACCCCATCCTTCGACTTTTCATTCACTGTTAAGCCTAGGCACCACTTAATCTACTGCTTTCAAATATATCTGAGGGCACGGACAATGCCTCTTACTGTATTTTATTTCCTTTTCCTTTTCCTTCCTTTCCTTTTGTGTTCTGTTCTGTACTTAGGCTGTAAAGTCTTTTAAGCAATTACATCATTTGTTGTGTGCAGTAGGGTCCTGAGTTATAATTGGAGCACAGTAACAAAAAATTATTAATAGCATTACTCATTTCCCGGAAGGCTGTCCTCTGTGTGTCAAATTCAGAAGAACCTGTTGTAACCTTGTCAAGAAGAAGAAAATCTGAGCTAAATATTTAAGGTAAAGTAGGTCTTTAAATAAGCATAATCCCATAGTTTCAAATGCCTATTTCTGACTCCTCAGAAACTAAAATCCTTCAAAATCTGAACCTTGTAATCTTCAAAATGTCAAACTGTTTTTTCACTTTCATCCAAGGAAGGAATATTCAGCAGATTTAAATCCTTAAAATGAGGTTCTGACCGTTGAACCAGGAGATTATTGGATAAGGTACTATATTTCAACGTGGTGTTTAGGATCTGTATTCTAGGATGAGAGTACAAATTAGAGTGTATATTTATGACGTTCAAGGAATATTGTGCTAGCCCATCTTACCTTCAAAAAAACATGTGATAACATTGGTACACTTTGGATACAGGCAGTGGCACTCAGCAAAGTAATAAAGGAAGTACAGGGTCATGACATCAAAGATTTTTTTTTTTTCCTAAAGGCTAGGTTGCTTTACTCTGCATTCCAGTGCATTGCCACCGAAATATGGAATATAAATTAGAATCAGTATTTAAACAAATGAAAGAAGCTTTAGAACATGCTGTTTCAGTGTGGTTTGTGAGCAGCTTTTGCTTCTACTTTCCTCTGGAATCCAGAATATCACAGAATTACAGGATTACTGGTGTTGGAAAGGACCTCTTGAGATCATCTAGTCCATCCCTGCAGCTCAGGCAAGGTCAGCTGCAGGTTTCCCAGGACCGTGTCTAGTCAAGTTTTGAATATCTCCACAGATGGAAGTATTCCTCTATGGGAAGCTCGTTCCAGTGTTTGACCACCCTCACAGTAAAGAAGTGTTTTCTTGTGTTCAGGTCGCATTTCCTGTATTTCAATTTGTGCCCATTGACTCTTGTCCTATCACTGGGCACTACTGAGAGAAGTCTAGCTGCTGCTTCTTTGTTCCCTCCCATCAGGTGTTTATAGACATCGATAGATCACCCTGAGCCCTCTCTTTTCTGTGCTGATCATTCCCAGCTCTCTCAGCCGCTCCTCCTACGAGACATGCTCCAGTTCCTTTAGCATCTTAGTGGCCCTTTTGTATCAGCTACAAACTTAATGAGTGTGCACACTTCCCCCATCATCAAGGCCATTAATGAAGATGTTGAACAGTATTGTCCTCGTTATCAACCCTGGTGTACACCACAGCTGTCATGCGTCTAACTGGATTTTATGCCTCTGATCGCAATCTTCTGACACTTGTCCTGTCAAGCACATAGAAGAAAAACATTTTAAGTTGCTCTTATTGTGGAATTCAGGAGATCTATAAGCCTCTAAATTTTGCCAGCTCCCAATTACGGGCAGTGAAGGCAACTAGCAAAAGCTGCAAATAATAATTAAATAAAATAACCTGCAAAAGAATTGGCAAACATTCGGTATTCCTATTACAGACTCCTTTTTTAATTTTGTATGGTTTTTGCAGTTCATCCTGCCTGTGTCATTGCCGCAATAGCTGAAGTTGTGGCTGTACACGTGATAATGAGAAAATTATTGTCGACGGCTTCCCCTCTGAATGCCCATGGTCGCTGTTCCCTCCTTCCCTTGACACGTGTTTATAATTACTTTTCACCTTTCAGTCTTTTATACTCCGCAGATGAATATCTCAGGAACAGTTAATTTAATGATTTAATATGGTTAATCAAAGTGGCTCGGCTGCGCCTCGGCTTTGAAGGCGCTCGCTAGGGAGTCTCAGAAGAGGAGACAGGGCCTCCTGCCAGGCCCTGATAGGCCTGGGCTTGCTGTCGGGGCCGCAGGGCTGGGGGCAGCTCCCTGCCTGACTGGCAAACGCCTGTGCTCAGAGAAATGCCTCCACCTGAGAGGCTCTCCCTCTCAGGGAGAGCTCTGCCAGGCCTGAGCAGGCACTGCCAAAGCAGCCTGAGGCACTGCGGCCGGCCTCTGTGCCCTGACCACCGCCTCTGGCAGGGTGTGGGAGTCACAGGGCCTGTGGGGGGCAGCCCCAGGGCCAGGCCCCACAACGCCGCTCGGGGCCCCGCAGGGCCTGGGGCAACAGGCCCTATCAATACTTCAATCTATATAGGGCCTGTAAGTGATTTACCACAGCCAGGTAGTCTGCTATGTGAAACTATTAATGAATTACTTGCATATTAATTCCATGCTTACAACTAAAATCTGACAGAATGTTTAAAGTAGTGAAAGATGAAACTGTGTATTGAAAATACGGTTTTCAAGATCTGCTTCATCAGGTGCTTGAACCATGCTTAAATACAAGAATGATTGTCATTTTCAGGTTATTCCTCTTTATCATCATTTTGTAGAGGTAACCTTTGGTCAGAAGCACAGATAGATGAGAGAAAACATCTAAATATTTCCCATAGCCAGAAGAACAACGGTATGTTCTTTACAGTGTCATGCCATGGTGTGCGGGATCTGGAAGGCTGTATGCACCCTTCAGGCAGAAGGGGGTATCTTGTATGTGGACACTTGTAATGATTAGGGCTGTGATACTTGTTGTTGGCTTGTTTTGTCCCTGTGGGAATCTTAAGGAGAGCTGGGCGCGCCATCTCTCTCCTGTATGTATGCACACCTCTCTTGGTGGAAAGAGCTGCAGGAGTATACCAGGAGCTGCACCTCACCTGCTCAGATCGCTGTTTGACTGCGGCAGCTAATGCAATGTCGGGTAGCCAATAGATCTGTCTGTGCCCATTAGGTTTCTGTGAGTTGTCAAGTGGCGCCTGAGCTCCTAATGACTCTAAATCAGAGTGGCAAAATGTAGGTTCGTATCTCATTTAGCTGGCTTTAGCAACTAGCAGCATATTTTTCAATATATGCATTTTAAAACATAAATGATAATGTTGTTCTGTAATATTAAGGTTCTAACTTGAGTGAGTTTAGACCTAAATGAATCTTGTTTACAGTCCAATACTGTTGTATAAATTTATTTGTATGAAATATAAATTGTCTGATTAAATAAACCTGAACATTTTATCAAAATTACACAAACTCCTAGCTACATACCTATACTTTTATTAACAAAAAAGCATCAACTTCTGAGGTTTGTGAGGATGGAAAGGATTATTAATGTTTTTTATAAGTGTACTCAAAAAAAGTTTCAAAAAAGTTAACAGTCCTTCTCTCTCTGCAAACTTTTAAAATTAATCATCCTTCAGAAAATAAAAAATGACAAAGTTATGTGGAAGGATCAAAAGTAACATAGTGATAGATATTACAGAACCAATAGTCTGTGGTTAATTAATGCTTGGTGCAAAATTGGACTGTTGGGCTAAAGGTTTTCTGTAAATTGAGGCATCCAGAGAGTTGCCCTGTATTATGGGGTATGTTAGAGGCTTCCTTAAACCACTGCAACCCGAATTGCATCTTCAAGACCAGTGGAGCTTCTGTATGGTTGGTTATGAAATTTTTCTATTGGGGAAAAAAGGGGTCTTCCAAGCCACAGAAATCCAGTAACTAAAGTAAAGCTTTTTTTTTGTTATAAACCAGAGTTGGAACAGGTGCCCTCTTGTTCAATAATTCTTCAAAATTTTATGACTCATACTATACATATGGTAGAAGGTGCTTTGAAAATACAGATGTATGCGACAGATTGATGTGCACAGGCTTTCAGTCCAGAAATGTGTATGTAGAAGATGCATGTACTTAAACAGTTTTTGCTACAATCTGTCGAAAACAGAAAGTCAGTTGAGGACTTCCATTTCTGGTCAGTGGACTGTGATTAAGTGTACTGTGGCAATGATGCATCTCGACACACAAGTGACTTTATTAGACAGATGCTGTATGACCTCAGGCATTCAAGTTGGCTAAATAGTCTTTAGGTTTGGGGAGGGGAGATTTGGTTAACTTTTTTTTAAGCGCTTAAACAAATCTATTAGGTCAATTGTTGTTTCAGTTGCAATACATGTATTTTCAAATAGGTCCTTATGAAGTAGAGTGTTAGGGAGGAAACAATGAAAAAAAATTGGCAAGGAAAAGTCCCTTTGGCAAAAAATACACTCAGCTTGTGTACCAAATGGAATTTTTGTGGATAAGCTCTGTGGTTGACTTCAGGAATCTTAATACTCAGTAGCAGAGCTGAGTTTTCTGGCTGCACATGAAAGTAGTGCCTGCTTATGATTAAAACTAGCTAAATTTACCTGCAAAAAAAATTTGAACTAGCCTTGCAAAATTGTCCTCTTCCACCGTCTTAGCTGAGTGCATTTTTTGTGGAAGTGAGGAAAAGAACTTTAGTATTTGTGTTACATCCGTAAGATTAAATGGCTTTTTTTTGTGTGGGCAAGTGGGTTTAGTTTTGTTTTTATGGGAAGGCTCCTTCAATAAATGTATTTTAAAAAACTCCTGTCAATTTGTATTTAATTAATTATGCAGAGTAAAATCTCTGTAAGTTAACATAAGCAAGTGTGTCTTTTCATCTCTGAAGACCTGGTGGTGTTTTGAAGCAACTTTGTGAAAAAGGAGGATGACAGATTGGAACAGCGAAGCAGCTGGTTCATAAAAGTCTTTTAACTGGATGAGGAAATTGCTAAAATACTGTAATTGCCTTTGAATTTAGTTTTCAATGTTTGTGAACAGAATATTAGCCTTCATACCTTAGTGGTAAAACAAGTCTTTTTCTTGATAAGAAGTACTACTTTTCCACTCAAAATCTGCCAGAATGCTGTGGAATCTGGCTGAGCTACCTAAGTATTCGAGACCTCCCTTTTAGATGTACTGACCAAAAGAAATATCTGTTTTATGGAGAAGTCAAAGGAAGAAGCTGGATATTTAATCTTCTTATATACTGTATGCATTAGAATGATGAATGGAGTGGATGTAAAGATGCAACTAACTCTGACTAGTCCTCACGTTCATTTTACCATAAATTCATTGTTGACCCTTTTCTACTGTCCATGTTAATGTTTTTATCCCTTATCTGGAAGAATGAACCTAGGGTTTTCTCTCTGACACAACTCTAAACCTCAACTTTAAATATTGCAAATAATTAAAGATCATTTAAATAAAAGTATAGAAAATTAAATACTAGTTTTGCATATAAAGTGGGCTTAATGTTCTAGGTGTGATTCCAGATCACTCTTTTAGACTGTTAACTTTACATTCATGTTTAACAAACGACATTATTCAGTTTCATGGGGTCACTGTGTCAAAATGTCTGTGTTAGAACTTTAATTTATTTTCAAAGGTTCTTTGAGTGGGCAGATAGGAGTGGTGTGTTAGAATGATTTACCATCTCCAATTCCCCATGTGGATTTTAAGGCTTGGACGTAGTCTGTGATGTACATTTTAAGTCTAGATGAATTCAGCTGCTCTGTAGTGGCAGGCTGAATGAATGGGACTCATATCCCAAATGTGGGAGGCTGACCCTCTTCTTAAATATCGATGGTGCCTCTAATTCTCTGTCCTGATCAAAGTGACAGTTTATCTACCTCTCTCTTATTAACATTAATAGAATATATGCAGGTGTGGTTGTGGCCAAATTTTGCTTTGTTAGCATCCCATCTTCGGAAGCCTGATGGGCTCTTATCAGATCAGCGATTATTTGGTATAGATGAGAGATGTCAGTTGGAGAGTGTGATAATTGAAGTTAGGGAAAGTTTTTTAAAGCCGTCAACCAACTTCATTGGATCATAGGCTATTTTTTATTGCAAAATTTATTTTGCTGGGCTATAAATTAATTCATGTGTATCAGTGATGATCTTTGCTGTGGGACTGCTGACTTTGTACTCTAAGATAGCCAGGCACTGAGTGTAAATTTCACTGACTGACTAAAAGTGCAGAGGAAATGAGTGGGTAATGAGAGCAGAGCAGCCAGTTCTTTAATTGAATTAAAAGCTGGGTGACACCAATGCAGACACCTGTCCAATTACAGACAGGCCAAGGTGTTTACCATTGCTGTACAAGCGATTTGAAGATGACAGAAATCTTTCCGCCCACAGATTAACATAATGAAGGAGAACAGATTACAGTGGATGCAGGCCAAACAGATAGGTTGGCAGCTGAGAAAAAAGTAGTTTGCTGAAGTATGTAAATAAAATCTGTGCACTTTCTATTGCCTACCAATGCAGCACATCTGTTTCTTTGTTGAAAATAGCGCAAGAGTACATGTGAAGGAAAAACGTTAATTAGGAAATGAAAAAAAATAGTTTTTAAGTTCCTGCCTTTGCTGTATAAATTTTTTTAACATAAACTTCCTGTTGCAAAAGGGTTTGTTTGGTTTGATTTTTTTTTTTCAAATTCTCCCTGCCTTTCGCAAACCTACCTATGCAATATATACTCTGTTGCGCTGCAGATGCTTTATATAAAACCTTTCTACTTTGTCAAAACAAACCAAACAGCCCAGTTCATACCTTCCACAACTACAAGCATCTTTCTGGGCATGTGCTACTGCAACTCCTAGTGCCTGAAGCCATTGGTGACCCTACAGAACGTCTTCCATCAGGAAATGCAAGGAGCATTAATTCACTGCTTCATAAGAAAAGAATGCTACAAGTGCTAAATGTACAAATAAAACTAAATTGCTGCTTAAAGCACAGCAGAGTGAACAGAGATGTGGCATATACACTACACCATGCTCCTCTTATCCGAGAACTTGCAAATGTCACAAAGGATTTGGTTTCTGCATCTGTTTATTTGCTGAAGGTAATTCCAATAGTACCTTTTATACTTTCCCATGTTTAACACTCTGTGATCTGGAAATAAGTGCTTTGGACTAAGTCTAATGCAAAAAAAGATGGTTTTTTTGACTGATGGCATTTCTGTGCTGAAGAGTTTACTGTAGATTCCAATATTCCTGCTTTACAGGGATAGTAATGCTTTAAAACATCATCATTTCCCATTTTCTGCTCTTTGAATGCTCTTAAAAATATTTGCCTTCCATTACAGGAAGATTACAGGCACATTAGCTTGGGTGGTGGCTTACACAACATTCTCTTTCTTTCTTTTCACATTTACATTAGCTAGTAAGATGGCAATACAGCTTTCCACTGTTAACTGGGAATTTGCAAAATCAAAACGATAACCAGAGAGTGTGGATTCTGATTAACTGGTTTTAGTTTAACACTGCTCTGAAGCAAATGTGGCTACTTCTGAATATCTCTGTGTGTGTACGAGTAGAACTGGACCTCAGAGAATTCAAATAGAAAGATCATTGCAATGCCAACCTTCAAAGTTTTTGGATTCAGTACAAGAAAAGACACAAACATTACTAAATCAGTGAAAGCTAATCTCATATTTTCCATGTGAATGCACCTATTAATAAACACAATATAAACATTCTCAGACTTACTTTGATTGTCCCACTCAGAAAGTAATATATTTATGCTGTAACTGTTAACTTCCATCAAATTCTCCAGGCCCTTTTTTGTGAGTGTAAAGAATTCTCCAGGCCCTTTTTTGTGAGTGTAAAGGGCTTATGTGGGGAAAAATTGACATTTTTTAATGAAACCCAAAGTTATGTTGCATTCTACATAGTAACTCAATGAAAAGTAATAATAAGGACTAATATCTTCTACCTGTTTGTGCAGGTGTTTGTAATGCTGAGGGGGTTTGCAGTCTTACTGTACTATGAGATGTTTGGCCATGAATTATGATTCTCTGAGGCACTGTTGTTTTTGAAGCTGCTTTGCAAAATCCCAGTGTTAAACAGTTACGAAATAATGCAGTTTGCTATAAATTTTATTTTTTTTAATGAAACACACCATTGATTTTACTAAAGGCTGTGAGCCGAGGTGAGAACATGGTGTGAAATAAAACTTGATGTGAACTGTCCTTCTTTTAATTACTACTGTATTTTCATTCCATATGACTTTACTGTCAGACCTACTTTGAAATGGGAACTGCTGATGTTTCTGAAAATGACTGTAAACCACATTTTTCTCCGTGTAGTCCTTCTTTATATTGCAGTTCAAAATATTGTACAACTTCCTGAACTGGTAAGCAGTGATTTGCTGCATTCGCTATGACAAGTGGCTGATCAATATGTGGGAATCTAGCAACTTCTCTTTATAAACATAAGCAGGACCTGAAAAAGCATAAGATTACAGATCTTTTTTTCTTGTAAACCGTTGGGTACTGTGTCACCTGAATTATGTTACTGTAGTAGTGTAGCAACTATATGATCTGTGTGCTGCCACTGAAGGTGGGATATTTCATACAAAAAAGAAATTTCAGTTTATGGATGAATAGGGGTAGCTTTGGAAAGGAAGCATTAAAAAAAAATGTTTTGGGAGACAATGAAAATTCCTTGGAAAAACAAAATGAATAACTTAAAAAGCATTGTGAGGCAGGGACTAGGACTGATTACACACATACATTGTGTATGTGTGTAATCAGTCTGTAGGTTGTACATGCATACACCTTGCTTTCTTCTGTTGCAGGCATACTGACAGGCTTGCATCCCTTCACAAACTATGCTGTAACCCTAACTGCTTGCACTTTGGCTGGCTGTACTGAGAGCTTGCATGCATTGAACATCTCCACTCCACAAGAAGGTAAAGTAATTTCAAAGGTCTTGACTTCCACATTTCAGTCATGAATAATAAAACAGGAGAAGAGCTAAATGCTGCAAAGCCATTTGCTGGAAAACCCCAACCTAATTTGATGACAAAGTGCATTGCCAGACCATAATTGCTCCATTTTTTGGGGGGGTGCGAAAATGAATCAAACTCCATACCCTTTAATGACATGCATCTTTAATAGCTGTAATGCAGATTAATGGGCTTTTTAATTGCTGTTACATTGTTCATGCAAGAGCCTTGTCATTAATATGAAGCATCTGAAAGATTAATGAAAGCTTCCTCATTTTACTATGGCTCAGAAGTAAATCTAGAGACAGTCTGACTAAAAAGAATTGATTGTATGGCACAGTATGAAATTGAGAATCAAACGGTTGATTTCCATGGTTTCTTTTAACTGCTAAACACCAGCAATAGGCAACAATTATTTCAATGTGATGAAACCTTCAAATGCCGATTGAGTTATTTATTAATCATTGTTCAGATTTTTCCCTTTCTTTTCTGAACACTTTTACGTGTTGTGCTCACACATAAAGGTTGTGAGTGTAAATTAATGTTTTCTATGCTTACATTAAGTACTAGAGCAGGAAGAAAGAGAAAATACATTACAGTTCTGACTTTAGAAACTAGACTGATAAGTAATACACATCAATTACTGGAGCAAATGCTCCCAAAATACCTGTAACATAACTAAGTCCATTCTCGATTAAACATAAAGTCCACATCTCCTGGTTCTGTCATCCTAAAGCCATGTTAATCCAGTTACAAGTCATCAGTTATTCCAAATTTACACCAGTAGAATAATGAAGACTTTGACATGTATTTACAGGACAGTAGTTAATCTTCCATGGTGTTGGAGTAGTTTTCACACAGTTCTTTGGTTTATCTTCTCATGTAAAGTACAGCACATACAGTACCAATAAAACAAATAAAATTTTAGCATGAAGTTATGTGAATTACAACTATAATGATTAAAAGAATGCTGAAGTGTTGAACTGCTGCCAAAGCAGGCACTCACGCAAGGCATTGTCCTGATGAGGACAATCCTGAAGATTGCAGTCTAACTTTGCTGGAACAGCGTGTTGATGTGAACATGTTAGCAACTGCCAGCAGCACCAATCAAATCAAAACCCAATTATCGCCTCTTGGAAGTTCTAAATAAACTGACTGAGTTTGTCTGGTGGCATCATCTGTGAAAGGGTCTGGCCTCTGACAGCCAAATAGTTAATGGACCCTGTGATGTGAACATGGAATACAGTATTGTATATTCCTTTCTGGTGTAATATAGTAATTAAAAAATAAATTGGTTTTGTCTTATTTTCTCAGCTTAGTGAATAAAGCAGGAATTCTTACACGTATTTGAGAGAAACATCCACTGTTTTCAGATGTGCTGTCATATTGGGAAGGTTGAGGCAAGAATAGATTTTTTTTTAATTTTTTGTTTTTCCCAGAGATCAAATAAAGCCATGGGGAACATGTGTTTTTATCCCTCAGAAGAATTGAACAAAAAGTCAATGTGTGGAATTTCTATTTTTGGACGCTCTTGTTGCATGCTTTTAGTAACAATAAATTGATGATACAGAAGACAGACACCATATCACACCCTCCAGCTATCCCTGTTTCCCTATTGAAACATTCATTACTTTATATTGTTTTCACATTGCCAGCCACTGCTAGTTATTGTTTTAAATTGCTAGCACAGAGCTTGTAAATTACAAGATATTCCTCCCAGACTAAGGCCCGAGTTCTGCTCCCCTTGCGATATTCAGTGGAATTGCTTGTGTTTCTAGCATATAACTCATTGGAGGGGTGAGAGAATTCAGCTTTTAAATTATTATCCATTGACAACTTCCAGGATATCATATACATAAAATCTATGCCAAACAAACATTACTAAGTGTGTTGAATTACGGAAATTCTGAAATAAGCGGTAGTGCCTAAGAATACAGCATCTGCATTTGTGATTAGAAAGAATGATGACTTTGTAGTTAGGAATAAAAAGCATGAAGAAAGAGAAAATAATTTGTCTTAAAGAACTGTACTAAAATGGTGTACCTCTCCCCTTCCTCAGTGTCACCAAGCTAGAAAGACAAAATTATATAATCATAACTATCCTCCTAAAAAGCAAAGAGTATATCCCTGTCTTTCATAGAAATTTCTGTTTGGCTAGGAAACCTCGCAAGTAATAGGAGAGTTCTCAAAATGCTGGTATGTTGCAAGCATAAAATCTCTTCTGAAATTTCAACTTTACCAAAAATCATTCTGGTGGTAGCTACTCGCTGAAATTTATTATTTGTGGAAATACAATGCAATATACTATAGTATATTGCTATATACTGTTATATATATGGCATTGCTATATATATTGTTATACATTTTTTTCACCAGCCCCTGAAGATGTGCAACCACCCACAGCAATATCCTTTCCCACATTCTTTATGATGAGTTGGAGTCCACCAAAAACACCAAATGGTATTATTACGCAATATACTTTATATATGAACGGAGTACCAATTTACTTTGGAAATGGAACCAAATACGTTGTAAAAGGTGAGTTCTGTGCTAGGTAGCATGTCAGATGGGTATCTCATAGTTGCTATGAATAATTATATGACTGACCGCTTCTTATTTCAGAGGAAAAGAAAAATACATTTAAAATGGGCTGGATGCACTTTAAACCCTGATGGGTTCCATTTTTTAAAGAATCCTTCATAGAACTCACAGCTGTGACTCTCAGGAATTAATGTTGCCATGGTGTAGCTAAATCTTGTGCTATGTTGTCCTCTTTCAGAGGACCTGAGTCATCTTTTTAATGGTTTTAAAACTTTTTGATCTTGTAGCATCCAGCTCTCGAAACAAGTAAACTGTAAGCCATTGAAGATGAGATATGATATACAGGTTTAATAGTTTTTCCTATGGTTTTTCTTAGATATTCTTAATTAGAGAGCCACTGTGTTGCTTTCCTGAATAACCCATGTTTGATTCATTTGTTAAAAGTATAAACTAATAATCCCTTTTCTTCTGATAACAGTTATGCAATGTGTCAATAACCAAGTTGTATCAGTACTCATAACTATTATGTAGAAGCTAAATGACTGTTATTTATCAGTATAGTGAAGCATGGTAATCTGACTTCCTATTTTAATGTAATTGGTGTAGTTTAATGAACTATCCAAGTTACTTGTTCAGAGATTATGTTAACAACAACAACAAATCCAAAATAAAAAACAAAATATTGAGCTAGAAGCATCATAGCCCAACATAAGCACTATTCTGGACCCATCAGAATTTGTATATGGTAGTAGGTTACAAGTAAAAATAGAACATTTCATATCAGACAACTCAGGAAAAAAGGGCATCAACAACCTACTTTCTTTTCAATGTAAGGCCTTAAAATTCAAAGACATTTCTGCATCTTGAGTTAGTATAAAACATATTTAAAAATTCATATAGTTCAAATTTCTTTGCCTTGCACAGGCCATAAGCTACTGGTGTGGTGGGTCAGTTTTGACACTGAAAAATGAATCCAGTTAGAGAACCTCCTGAAGGCTGTTGATGATCGCTATAATAAATAGTGCACACTTTAAGTCAAACTTTTTCATTCTGTATTCAAAGGTAATGGATTTTTCGTAACCATAGTAACCTTAGTGTATTTCTGGATAAATACATGAGGTATATACATTCTCGTTTTATTTTTGAATATAAACTACCACATTATGTGTTACTAATAATATGAAAAATAGGATATAGGTTAGCATAATGACAGCTTAAACTAGTGTGCATTTTTCTTCTGCAAAAAAATAAATAGTTATCAAAAGTATAGGTTCAATTAATTTCTCTCCCATCCCCCAGTTTTCTGGTATTCCTGTAGTGCCATTTATCTTTTTTGCAAGATCTCCATTAATCTCTGATTGCCGTACCATAACACTGTTCTTAAGAATTTTGAAGTGCAAATAGCTGTGCTTCCAATCTTATTAAAATCATTACTGAAAGTTCATCACAGGTAGTTTTACTGATATGCTCATCTGTAACCTGGTTATAAATTGACAAGCAATGTAAAACATTTGAGGAAATGTTCACCGTAATGTATTTTGTTTGGTTGGTTTTACATTCATGTCTGGTTGTATTCTGACTCCTAACCAACATGGATGCTTATTGATAGAAATTAATAACTACAAAAGTTAGTAGTTCTTTGAAAATATAGAAGAGGGTATATTAAAAAGGGTCAGGACCATATTTCTCATGTTCTACCTCTAAATCTTGAATGATACATGCGAATGCCAGGGAGGTGGTGGAGTTGCCATCTCTGGAAGTGTTCAAAAAACATGTGGATGTGGCGCTTTGGGACATGGTTTAGGGAACATGGTGGCGCTGGATTAATGGTTGGACTTGATGATCTTGAAGGTCCTTTCCAACTTTCGTGATTCTGTGATTCTGTAATACTTTCAGTTAAACTAGTCTAAGGAAAAGTCACTGGTTCATAAGCGTTCCAGTTACTTATATTTAGAAATCTATATTTTTCTAGAATTTTTGATATTTTTGGTCCTATTGAGCATTTCATAACTTTGATTTCAACTAATTTTTTAGGCAGACATAAGATATCAAGTGAAGAGAATCTTGCTTATTCAAAAGAGAGGGCTAGTGAATCAGATTGTGTTGGCCTATGCACTACTGCACAAGTCTCACTCTTGCCATTCTGAACATGGAGTGGAAATCATTCTGTTTGCTTTGGATCCATTTTATTTAGCTGCCAGTTTCTCATTCTGCCTGAGGGGGAAGAGGCAATCTGAGCCAGCAGGCTGGGATTTGGGTCACTAGAAATCCCAGTCATTCTGAATCAGGTTTATTCAAGATCTTGCTTAGATCTTTAATATCTTTAATTTGACCTGGTTTTACTTCCTTTCAGAGCCCAAGATTTTCTTCTTTCTAGGTTTGTAGGCTAGATGTAAAAGAGGTATAACATAATCTTTTTTTTTTCTTTCTTTCTTTTTATTTATTTATTGCAAGGCTTATGGTTTTCCAGTGAAAAGTTATAGCTTTTGACTTTCCAGTCCTTTTTGGCTTTTCCCATACTATTATCCTTTTCCTTTCAGCATTTATGTATTGATGTTGCTGACTTATTGCCTCAACATAATATGTTATTGACCCCAAACAGAGAGACAAAGTTCATTGTCTCTGACATCTGTTTCCTATTCATTCACCAAAATGATTTTCCTAATTAAATAACTATGCGACTGAGCTCCCGACCAGTAGACTATACCAGAGAGTCATAGATTCTCTCTGTGTTTTTTGAAGTGCTGTATCTATACAAAAGTTTCTTTTAAAACCTTTCTTTATAGGGAGGCATGAGTTCTGTCTAAAAATTAGTACTTCACTGACTTTCACTTCAGACCATGAAAAGTGCAATCCGTTTAGGCCCACCCTAATTAATCCATAACTTGAGGAGGGACATGTTTTCTCAACACCGTAATTGCAAATATATTGTTAACTTAGTTTCTGATCCTGACAGTTGTTGAGGGCTTGAAATACTCATTGATTTTTATGGAAATTCAAGTGTTTATTTCCTCTCGGGGTTGAGTTGTAATTAAAAAGGAAACCCTTTAAAAGCACATATGGCAAATGCACACTTTAATACATTGAAAAGGGGGACCCGTTAGGCATCCATCATCCATTAGTGCCTTTAACTATTTTCCCCATCTTGACAAATTTAGTTTCTGTATTGTGAGCAACAAAGCACTGAAATGAAGCCAGCGCCTGTACCATAACACCTTTGTTAACTGTCTGACTGCGATTTTTCTGCTTCACACCTTTATGCATTTGCCTTACGTGGTACTGCTTCCTCAGGCAATCCGGATGATATTTCACTTCTTGAATTCCAGCGAAACCCTAATGAATCTCGTGGGTGGGGACAAGCCAAGAGGAAATACTCAGGATCCAAAGTGGAATTTAGGCTGTGTGAATCCATGCCCCTGTATTCATGCTGTCAGTTCCTCTATGTGAGAGAGCAGAAACTCCTGCAACCACCAACAGCTGCAGCTCAGGAAAGCAATTGCAATAGGGTTCTGCTCTCCAAACCTGCATACCTTACTGTTCTGTAGAGATGACTAGCAGCTGTGAGGAGATGGAGAAACTGGTACAGTTATCTTTAAACTCTTAACATATACACACTGATGTTACAAAGGCTTCTGATTTTAGGAAAATCTGAGTTGATTTTTCCTGTGGAGAGGAAAACATGCTTCTCTCACCCATCTAAACACTCGTAGGCAAAACTGAGGCTTCTACTTTGAAATGTGGAAATTTTTTAATTTAATTCTTTCACATTTTTAAATTTAGGCAAGGTATTCATTCTTGTTTTCTCTTTTCTTTAAATGAGTCTCAAAAATTTCCCCCCTGCCTTAGGTGAAAGAGAAAACAGAGTGGGTATTATACTGTAAAGTATTAGACTGCAGTGACCTGAGCTTGTGGTGCCAATACCACCAGAAGAAAGGTGGTCTAATAAGTGCAGAAAGGTATAGTATAAGCAGAGACAGTAATGATCAGATGTGACTCAAGTGCCAAGTTTTGTTTTGGTGGAAACCTTATTGTTGTGAAGAAACTTTAGAAAAAGGATTAGAGCAAAATATTCTTCTATTCTTAAATGCTAATCATTTGACAGACTGAGAAAAGGTATTTGTTACCTAACATGTTTACTAAGGGAAGTGACTTTGTAGATATCTTTAAAAAACAAAAAATGTATAACTATATCTTTGGACTGAGCTTGGCATTGAGGATATATGTCTGCATTTTCTGCAGCACTAGATACTTGACAATGTTAACAAATTATGTTCATATAATTTCCCTAGCAGAATCTAATGGTTCTCATCATGAATCTTTAAAAGGAAGATATTCTTATTAAGACTCAGCAGTATGAAACTTATTTTTCTCTGCCAACTTGAAAGAGGTATTTCCAGTTTTTCAGGAAAGAGATCCTGTCAGCTATGTTACAAGGGCAGATCCTTAACTGATTTAGATGAGTACAGAGCTATCCTAAATTACATGCCCAAGAATTTAAAAAACACTGACAGACTGCTTTGTACCAGGTTTCTGGGCAAGGTATTACGGAGAAACTTGGAAAAGGTGATAAAGAGCTGTCTTCACAATTTTGTCTAAAAGCGTGAACTAAGCTTTGGCTTATTCAAATTGTTATTTGACCTGAGTATGGAATGGCTGATCCTACAAAACCAGGATAGAATAGGAGCCTTGTTTTTCTGTGAGGAAGAGGCAGATGTTTGGCATCTGTGCAAACAGAGCTTAGCATATCTGAACTTAAAAAATGGCAGAACCCCAAATTAGTACCTGTATTTTTTTTAATGTTACTGTAAGCCAGTAGTAATTACAGAACACACTATGCACAGCCATGCACAGTTATTACATTTTAGTGAAATTGTCATTTTTTTGTCTTTTTATCCCTATGACTACTACTGCTTGTTTTAAATGATAGATGATGATAAAAGCAAAACCCATCACAATATCAATATTGTACTAATTGCCAAGTAAAACAAATTGAACAAGAAAATCCACAGAATTGTACATAGAGAATAATTGCAATAAGATGTATCACTGCACGAAGCTGAATCATTGAGAAGAAAACACATGTTAGGTTTAAGAGGTAGTTCTCATGTTTACTTTTCATACAGTTTTTAGTTATAGCCATGTTTTGCATTCCCTTGTTTTAGGTTCTGCTCAAAGATGACAGGCAGCTTTTGCCTTAAAGGACAAACAATAGAAAAATTCTGTAGTCCTCTGGTATGAGTTTATTTCTCATCTTCCAGGTTGCAGTGGAAGAGGATATACCAAATACCAAATGAACACAGTCT